>NC_080394.1:18300332-18600332 GCF_028751815.1 Salvia miltiorrhiza | reverse complement strand
TCTTTCGTCAGCCGTCGTCGTGTCCTCCGTCAGTCGCCGGCGGGCCCCATCGCCTCCTAACAATGTCAAGCTCCGGCAATATTGAATCTTAGGTAATTTTGAACACTAGTTAGCACTGAATATGTCTACAATTTTGTTAGTTTTATTGTTTGAATACTTTAGTGTTGAAATGTGTATAATATGTTGGTTGTGTGCTGATAATTTAGCTATTATTGTTGTTGTAATGATATTTAGATTCAAATGCATAGTTGCACACATAATGTAATGATAAAGGAGTTTGAGGATTTTTTAGGACAATAACTTAGATTGATTTGGAAATTAGGAAAATAACTTTCGGACTTGTAAAAATAGGACACTAATTTTTTTTAGAGTAAAATGAGACACTAATTAATAAGTGTTGCATCTAGGGATGGCAGTGGATCATGGACCCGGTCCAGATCCGTGGATCCAGATCCGTTTCAATTTTTTGGACCCGACGGATCTGGATCTGGATCTGGATCTCAGTTTTGAAAACGGATCTGGATCTGGATCTTGAAATTTTAGATCCGGATCCGGCCCAGATCCGACCCGTGGATCCGTTTTATTTTATATATATATTTTTATAGTTTATATTTAGTTTACTAATAATATTAACTAAATTAAAAATAATAAATAAATTATATTCAAAAGAATAAAACCTAAAAGTAATTAGATAAAAGTATTGTGTGTTATATTTTTCATGATGGAAATTAGATGTTGTTGATTTTGTGAATTTTTTTTAATTTAATTTAAAAATAGTAGATCCATGGATCTGGACCCGTGGACCCGCGGATCTGACGGATCTGGATCTGGATCCAAAATTTTCAGATCCACGGATCTGGATCTGGTATATGAAAACGGATCTGGATCTGGTATTGGCCAGACCCGATCCAGATCCGGCCCGTTGCTATCCCTAGTTGCATCTGTAGGATATTTTTCAGCCAATTATTGGCCGAGAAATGTCCTATTTTTGCGACGCTTATTAATTAGTATCCTATTCTACTCTAAAAAAAATTAGTGTCCTATTTTTACAAGTCCAAAAATTTTTGTCCTAATTTTCAAATCAACATAAGTTATTGTCCTAAAAAATCCCCTGACACTAATGATAAAGTGTGTAACTATGCATTTAGTGTTGATAAAGTGTGGAAGTGTAAGGTGAAAAAGTGTGAAACTATGCATTTGGTTATAAAGTGTGTAATTTGTCGTTTCGTATGAATTAACTTGATTTGGATAAAGTGTGTTAATGATATAATATGTGTAACCGTATAAATTGCACGGTTACACACATTATCGCGAGATAATGTGTAATGTGCTGCAAATTAGTTGAAAATGTGCTGAAAAAATATTGAATAGTTGGTGAATATGCACTAAAATTTTCTCCGAAAAATTGTGTTGAAAATTTTGTTCATTAAAGTTTTTTTATTATATTTTCAGCATGGTCTGTGGACGTATGAACGACGTGAGATGATTGACGTGAAATTTAATGTCAATGTCTATTGTCATGAAACAATTTTGGATGATATTCGACATACACTTCTTTCCTTTGGAGATGAAGTATTCAACAAATTTGCTAGGTCATGCTTTGGTCATTTTCTTGGATTACTTAAACCATTAGGAAAATGTATGCAAGTACTTCAATATGTAATTTAACGTCAAATGAAATTTCGTAATAAAGATCCTAGTGAAGTGTGGTTTTAAATAAATGGAACTCCCATTCGGTTTAGTCCATTTGAATTTGCGTTGGTGACTGGATTGAGATTTGGCGGCACATCTTTTACTCCATATCGACGACATGCTATGCCTATCGACTCATTCTACACCCGTGTCCTCAATAATAAAAGGATATTGGTTAGTGACTTGCGTGATAGATTTATAGCAAAAGACATTGGGTTATTGACAGAGGATTACGTAAAGGTTGCTAAAATCTTGTTCGTCTATAATGTGTTATTTGGTGTTGAGAAATCGAAGCCGAAGCATATATCAGAGTGGTTATGGGTTTTGGTTGAGGATGAAAAAGCATGGAAGTCATTTCCGTCGGGAAGTTATGATTTCCAAAAACTTTTGCACTTCTTAAAGAGCATCAAGAAAACCACTTCATCGGGCACAACAAAGTGAGAGTCATACACTCTATTTGGTTTTAGCACAACCTTTATGGTATGTTTAAATCTTTGTAAATTATTATTATTATTATTATTATTATTATTATTATTATTATTATTATTATTATTATTATTATTATTATTATTATTATTATTATTATTATTATTATTATTATTGTTACTTTTGTTTGTTTAAGTAAAGTATTGTTTATGTTTTTAGGCCTGGATATATTGTGCTATCCTAGAATTTGTATCTACCATAGGTGTTGTATCTTCAACAACAAAGATTCCTCGTATACTGCGCTTTCGTTATACTGTGGGAAATATAGATGTGGCTGATGTGAAAGATGAGGTATTTGTTTATTTAAAATAAATAATTTCATTAATTTTACCACTAATTATTTTTTTTATTATGAAACAGGTATACCCCAAGTTGGAGCCTAATGATGAAAAAAAAAAAATTGGGGTACAATTAAGAAAGAAGAGACGTCATTCCTTCTACACTATGACCACTCCTTAGATAGAATCAAAAGAGGTCGTGTACAAGACTCCATTGTGACTCATCCACCATCCGGTACAAATGCCACGACTCAGCAAAGACATCAAAGGTCTTATTTGCCACCAACACACACAGTGGTTGTCCCCCAAAGGCCCCTGATGGTTGACTCATCAAGTCAGCACCACACTAGGAGCACCTATGGTTCAGAGGACCCTATTTATAGCTTCACTTTTTCGCAGAGACAAGCACTTGTTCACGATATAGGCGACTATGTTGTTAGTCAATTGATGACTACTGATTTTGTTAATCGGATTGGTGAGTATGCTGCCGATCGAGTTATGAGTCGGATTGGTGACATGCTACCTCGATATACAGATTCTATGTCAGAGGAAAGACATACGTTGGATGTTCAGGTAAATTATCCATTTATGAATGTATTATTTTTATATGTTTATGAATTTCATAATTCTTATATTTGTTTTTTTTATTATTATCTTACGGTGGACATGATATAAATTATGTAATACCCCGTTTCCCTGAGTTAAATTTAGAATTTATTTTCGAAATTTAGAATTAAGATGATTCACGCCGGATATAAAGAAAATGAATTTATTTTTAATTCCAACAAAAATAAATATGATTTACAAAAACATTTGTAAATTTAGTTATTGAATTTATATGCATTGCATATTTATTTAATTTAGCTTTCAAATATTTTCACGAACTATTTATTTAAGCGAACACTGAACGATTATTACAGTTTTCATAGTACAACCCGGAAGACTTTTTATTTTATTCCCACCTACTTCTCTCCCTCACCTAACACACACCCACTACTCTCCACCAACTATGCCCCTTTAATTAAAATATCAAAACACTCATCTACCTATTCAAGCACTACTGAAACCATTTCATGTTAGTATTCCACTCCATCTTTAACAAATTACAACCTTCTCTCTCGTGAGAAAAGCTCAGTTGCAGCACAACAGCCATCCGAATAATTTATCAGGTTTCTACTCCTCCTTGAAACGATTATATTACAGCATTTTCTTTAGAACTTCAGATTTTTCCCAAATTATCAAAACCAGTTTAGCAACATCTCGATATACAGATGAATAGAGATGGAAACGCATACATAGCTATTTTGCTAGCAAATCAAAAACTCATGCTTTGCAAACAACCAAACTTAGAATCACTAAGTATGCAATCTGTATGTGTGTGTATTTCAATAAGAACAACGTACATAAATATTATATATGTTTATGCTTTTAAATAAAAGCTCGGTTGATTTCAAGAACTCGACTTTCACTGTTAAGAAAGAAAGAAATAGGGGAAACTATGATTTTGGTGTGTGTGTCTGGTTGGCTGAACGAGAAGCGGCCGGCGGTAGACGGACTGCTGCTGTCGGTCGGAGTCAGGGAGGCGGAGGCGGTTGCTTGGCGCCACTGTTATCCTCCGGTCGGAGTGAGCAGAGGGTAGAGAGAGATGAACTGAGAGCGAGAGGAGGCGACGTCGCCTGATCTCCGGGCGGCGGCAGTCGGAGATTCGAGGAGGGTGCTGCAGATGGCAGCTCTGCTGCTGTCGCCGGAAGGATGGGTCGATGGTTCCAGGGAGGCTAGGTCGGCGACTCCGCCGTTGTCCTGTTCAGAGGAAGATGGAGAAGTAGAGGCGGACGATTAGGGACCTCGGGGTTTCTGAGGGCTTGAGCGGGAACGACGGCAGACACGGGTTGCTGTCGCCGGGAGTTTTAGAGAGGGAGGCTAGGGCCCGGCGGCTCTGCCGCTGTCGCTCGGCCACGGACGGAGAGAAAAATGAGGGTGCGGCGGCTGTGTGCGGTCGTCACCGTGTGTGTGTGTCGAGTCCAGAGGTGAGAACCGAGGGGTGAATGGCTGTCGCCGTTGCTCCGGCGAGCTCTGGTGGCGGCGGATTTCTGGCGTGAAAAGTGAGAGAGAGAGTGAGATGGATTGAGGAACCGTGAGAGAGAGATTTGAAAGTGAAGGTGGAGTCAGCGTGGGGTGAAGAAGAAGAAAAGAAGGTGTTGGGCTAGGTTTTGAGTTTTGGGCCGAGTTAGTTGGGCTGTTGGGCTTTTGTGTGGGCCGGTTTTTAATTTATTTATCAGTAGGGTTTTTAATTTATTTATCACTTGGGCCCTTTTTATTTAAAAAAAAATGCTGGGCCTTAATTCAGTTATTTAAAAGATGGGCCCTATTATTGTTTAATTAACTTGGGCTGTGCAGATTTTCATTTAAGGGACTCTACCATTTTATTTAATTAGACTATCATATTAGTTTGATTAATTATTTTAAAGAATTATTTGCATAATAATATTATATTATTATTATGTGCATATTTTAAGTAAATTACTTATTATATGTTAAGCATGACATGAAATTGCATTTATTTTACAATAAAAATATTTAATTGGTTTTAATTATAATTCCAATTATTAAAGAAAGTCGAGTAAGAATATTGTTGGTGTTCTTAACTCAAGAGAAATGTTTTTAATTATTTATTCATTAAATTTTGAAAACCCGGCTAAGTGAATAATAGAATGTTAAGCACTACACCATGACTTAAGTTAGCTTCACGAGACCTATTAAGAATAGAATTTCTTGTAGGCTTTATGAACCAAGGGGATTAGCGCTGCTTTCCCAAGACGAGTTTATGTGATTATGATCTTCAGGCTTTGCCTATCCAGGTGGGCATTACTTTTACTATACGTATATAGAGATCCCCTGCGTGTCGTAGGCCTCTTATACGAATATATGCATGAGATGATTTTAACTGTTAATTTCAGTTTATTATTATGCCCAAATGATAAATGACTCTTATGAAATGAAAATGAAATGTTTATGAAATGAAATGATTGACTGCCAAAAATGTTTATGTTTTTATATGTATCCTATCTGTGTTGGTTCGCCAACTTTAAAGGAAATCCAATTGGGATCCTATGCTAGACAAAGGTCGCTAGCTAGGGTTAACGTGTACACTCATGGAGACCGCGAGTCGCTTGCGACCGGTCTTGGCGTCCGTGGTAAGAAGGCCTCCTTCCCGGCGCGTGACAGAAAGGAACAGATATGGATCATATGAAGGAAAATGATCGGCCGATCGACTTTATGAAAATGAAATAAATGTTTTAGTAAGCGCAGGTCTTTCAAGAAAACCCATGTGTATTACTGTTATGGCAGTTCAATTTATATATATGTTATGCATGAATGTATTTTCGGCTATGCCCACTGAGTATTTTTATACTCAGCCCTGCATGTATTTCTAAATGTGCAGGTTGAGCAGCTGATGGAATGGAATGATGTTGAGCGGGTGTTCCTTTGACATTTCAAGAAATGTAACCTTGAGTATACATCTTCATATGTATATCTCACACGTTTTCCGCTGCAAAACACTTTGATTAGGATAGCTCTATGTTATGAAGTTGTTATACGTGTTATTGGGTAACCCACCTTAATCAGTTCTCATTTATGTGTATGTTTTATAAGTATCCAAATAATCATATATGATCCTAGCATTTTATCTATGAGTGACATTTCCATATACTTTAATGTTAAGTAATTGTCCATTTCCATTTCTTATTGTTCACCCCAAGTCATAACCCCTGTTAACCCGTCATTGGGATAGTGGGATGTGACAGAGTGGTATCAGAGCGGTTCGTTCGCTCTGGCCCTAGAAACCTTATTCTAAAGAGTCGAGTTTAGTTTGATTCTTTATACTTACATGGGTTCATATGGCACCGCTCAACACTCCATTGCATCGTGCTCAATCAAGGAAAGAAGGTAACTGCAGTTTCAACGTTTTAAAGATGTTAATGTTCTAAAATGCTTCATGAATATGTTATGTGAAGAGCATGTTATGATGAAATGTTGAATGTTTTGCCTTTCATGGCATATTTTCGCAGTCTATGATGTTATGATCAGATGAATGATAGAAAAGTGACATATGTTTTCCCAGAGAACATAGATTGCTATAAGATGCATGATCACAATTTCAAAAGAACATAGACTACTAGATTAGTAGGATATCTCTACAATCTAGATTCTTAAGGTAATGATTTAGAAGAATGAAAGAGAACTTAGAACGTCTCAGCTCCCTTAAGAAAATGATGGTTCTTTTGAACTACAAAGAGGAATGAAAAGATATGTACGAGGTAAAGGAAAAGCACAGAATGAAAATACGAGACGAATTCAAGGTAAACGTTGCATCAAAGGTTGAACCATAGTCTCTACGTTCGAATGTTCAAGTGCGACGGAACATCGAATCGACTTTTGCTACACGATAGATTTTAAGAATAGTGTGTTTTGCCTGTGTACGTATGTCTGTGTGTATATGTCTTAAGAGAGGTTTGGGGTTTGAGATCAATAGGATAAGGAACCTTAAGATAAGTTTAGTTGTCATGATGAACTTATGCTTTGTTATGTATAGTATGTTCATGGCTCTCCAAGTTCGGGACGATGTTTCCCGTGTGACTGGGAGGTTGTAACACCCCGCCTATTTATATTAAATTTAGAATTATTTTGAACTTAGATTAAGATGATTTATGCCGGAGAAATGAAAATGAGTTTTTTTCCAACAAAATTATTTTCAAAAGCTTTTATAAAATTTAGTCTTTTGAATTTTTGTGCATTGCATAAATTGAATTATATGAATGTGATTAATTCTATATGCTAATATTAATTTTAATACTACATGATTTAATTTATGTTAGGCTTTAATTATTTAAATGTGTTGGGCTTTGACAAATATTTATTTGGGCCTTAGTTTTTTTTTTATTGAAATGATATTCTATAAATACCAAAGCCCAAAAGCCCACACCAACCTCCTCATTTGTACCACAGCCATGAACAGTGTGTTTCACCATACCTCTACAATTGCTACACTATTCACCCCATGCGCCCACTCCTACAAGTCATACAAAATCCCCTAAGCTCAGGGATTTTGGGTAAATTTTTCAACGTCTCACCTCCCTCTTTTCAATCCTTCACGCATGCTTCTACTTTCTATTATTCGTCATTGCTCCTATAAAATATCATCCTCATTCATCTTCTCTCCTTACCACAACAACACAACTTCATCCTCATTCATCTTCTCTCCTTACCACAACAACACAACTTCTACGGTAAAGAATTCTTCTTGTTTATTCAAGTCTCAATCTTCTCATTCATTTTCTAATATCAGCAGATTTCTTTCATATGCAGAGAAAACCATCAAATATCTGCCATTTTTACAGAAACCACCGAACAAAATTCATACAAAAAGGTTTCACCTTTCAATTCCTCTACTTATTCATTCATGCTCAACATCATAGTACGAATAAAACCAACTGTAGATAAAACAAAGAGATACTGAATATTGTTCTTACATTTGGTAACATAGATGGAAAGATTAAATGATACAGAAATGAAGAATTTATATGAACTGGACTTGTGTGTTGCTGTGTTGGCTTGATGTTGAGTGAGTGTTGTGTTTCTTGCTGAGTCGAGTCAAGGAGAGGGTTGTGTTGAGCGAGAGTTGAAGGCGGTGTCACCTGATCTACGGGCGACGGCAGCCGGAGACAGGAGAGAGAGAGAGGCGGAGGCAGCCTTGGAGGCTGTTTTCTGCCGGTTTCAGTAAGGTACGGTCGGCGGCAACTTCATTTCTGTTCGCCGGACTGAGTTGGAAAGGGAATGAGAGAGAGTGGTGTGTCGTGGAGGCGGTGGCCTTCATGGTTGCTCGCCGGGCTGATTCCATGAGAATTGAGAGAGAGACGATGGAGGTGGAGAGCTCAGCGGTGGTTGGTGGCGGCAGCTCGTCGCTGCTGCGCCTCCGGTGAGCGTCCGCGGCGAGAGAGCAGTCGAGGGAGAGAGAACAGTCGAGGGAGGTGAGGAAGGAAGAGAGAAGGATGAAGAGGGAGGCTGGGCGGCAGTCCGCTTCTCCTGCTGCTGCCCGACCGAAGATGGAGAGGGGAGTCAGGGGACGGCGGTCGGGTGGTGGAGGCGGCGCTGCTACCGCCGCCGGAAAAGAGCGAGAGATGAGGGAAGAGGGAGCCGAGAGAGGGAGAGGAGAGTGCTGCGCATATGTTGCTGTATGCGTGTGTGTGTGTTTGTGTTTGTGAGGTGTGTGCGGCTGATAAGGGGAAAGAAGATGGGTGTTGGGCTGGGCTAGGGTTGGGCCGAGTGTTTGGGCCGGGTATTAATTAGTTTTGGGCTGCATTTTTTTTATTTGCTTGGGCCGATTTTAATTTGAATGTTGGGCCTTTGTTTTAAATTTTAATGGGCCGATTTTTATGAGTTTTGGGCCGAGTCAGTTGGGCCATTTTCAAATTTTAGCTGGGCCCTTATTTATTTAAAATTTTGGGCTGCCTTCTATTAATTTATTTGAGCTATACTAATTTAATTAATTTGACTATCATTAGTTTGATTAATTATTTTAAAGAATAATTTGCATAATAATATTACATTATTATTATGTGCATATGTTAAGTGTGATTACTTATTATATGATTAAGCCTGAAATAAATTTGCATATGCATTTTTTGCAAATAAAAGTACTCATGATTTAAATTGATTTTCATTAAATCCAATTACCCAAGAAAATTGAGTAAGGATATTGTTGGTGTCCTTAGCTCAGCAATTTAGTTTTCAATTATTATCTATTAAATTTTGAAAACCCGGCGTGATGAATCATAGTAGTTAAGTGCACCCACTAAGACTTTAAGATTAGATTCATGAGACCTATTAAGATTATAGATTTCTTGTAGGCTTTGTGGATCGTGAGGATTAGCACTGCTATACCGATTCAGAGTTAAGATTAAACGACAGGCATTGCCTAATCAGGTGGGCTTATTTTCCAAATGTATGGTTTAGCTATTGAGCTTAAATGTTTCAATGAAATGAAAACTGTTTATCCGATAAAATATTTTGTGCACTCTGCTCTGTTTAAGGCTCGCAACAATGAATCGATCGAGGTTCTCTCTTGACCTAACACGTTATTTGAGAATTGTGTACACCTATTAGCTGACCTGGTGGGTTGATCTCCATCGGGCACTAATCATGTATGAGGCGTTATAAGGGTGCTCGACGGGATGTGTTCCGGAGCATTGGGTCCCAAATGGGAACTTGACTGGGTTACGCCCTCAGTTCAAGTAAAGCAGGAGTAATGGATCCGTCGGTGGCTAAAAGGTCCGGGATCACAGCGAGTAACGGAAAGGGAGTGTGACAATTGCGCGCAATATAATAAAATGTTTTAACATGCTTAGAAGTTATTTCAATTTAAAACCTTCTAAGTCATGTCAAGTATAATTGGATAAACTGCTCTTATGATTATGAAATGTTTATAAAAATGCTAGCCCACTAAGTACATTAGTACTTAGCCCAAAATTACTTTCAAATGTTTTCAGGTTGATTGGTCGGTGCTGACAAGGCAGAGCTGAGGCTAGGGTTCAACTCCGTATTTTGTCTTCCGATGTTGCATTAGCTCTTATTTGTCTTATGTTTCTCTATCTTAAGACCTTTATGTTAAATTCTGAATTATGTTTCTTATCGAGTGTAGACTCTCAACTTCTAGCTCTATGTTATTTAACGTTGGTTATCAGAAGCATGAAACCAAACTTGTGATCCTGAAGTTTAGAATGTTGTTGATTGATTAGTATCACTTGATTTCTATCTTTCTTCATTCAAAGGGCGTTGCCCAACCTTTTATCCTATTATCTGAATTTCACAAGGTTCTTCCCTTGTTTATTTCTATGATTTTAGTCGCACCTCGATTATAGTTTATTCCTTCAAGAATTGGGGTGTGACAGAGGTGATGATGTTGGACCTGGCCAGTCCACATGATCCAAATCTCAGTAGACGTCTTTTGGGTTGAAAACCCATGTGTTTCAACTTTCGGTTGAAAAGCCAGATGGGTTCTTACTCGAGGTCATTTTGTTCGACCTAGTAGTTAATCATTTCATACCCTCTGGTCATTCTTTTGATTCTCTTGAACAATTTCTACAACACCTTGCTTTGATGTTGTGTTGAGTTTGAGCCTTGCAACTCGTGAGTTGTCATAATAGATTCCCTTGTTTGATAAGACCAAGAAGTGTTAGTCTACCGATGTAGTATACTACCCAAATTATGGCTTCGTATAATTGTGTCTCATTGTAATTAGTTGAGATTATTAGTCTTTGTCCTATAAATGATATCGACCACTCATTATGATAGAAATTCAGAGTTCAAGCTAAGACCGTAATATAGTGTTCGAGTACGAGGACTTAAGTTAATTGGTCTATGATAGTTTTAAGATAGATTCATAAGAAAGTGTTATGCATGTGATAGGTAACAAGAAATGGGTTGATGACCATTTTGGTCTTTGGAAAATAGGATACTCCGTAGATGAGCCCTAGGAATGAGGTAGGAGTAATGAACCGCCGCAAAAGGACGAGGGAACTTATTCTCAAGTAAATCTCATGTATATAAATTGGAATTAGGAATCCAATTGATATGAGGAGAGACCCGAATCTATTCTAGATCGAAAAGTGTAGTAGCCCGCTCTTTTAATTATGATTAAAACTAGTAAATGCAATTTTTATAAATGAATCCAGTTTATGGTTCTGATTTTTTTATCAGAAACGGAGTTATTATTTTAGCTTTATACTTTTATAACGTATGAGAAAAACGTGACGAGGATTATTGAGCCATTCAATAATTTATTATCCAGTTTAATAACTGACTTAGCAAAGTCAAGTTATTAATTTATATGCGATAGAAATATTATTTCTATTATTTACTTGGAAGTCGTGATCTAATTCCGAATCATAAGAACGAGTTAAATTAGATATTTAATTCGTAGAGAGCTATAACGAAGCGTCGTTATTTAGTAGAACCCAATATTAGTTTTACAAATACTTGTAACTTCAATACTTTACAAATCATTTTTTTTTCTCATATGCGTAATGTTTCCTACACTATACGCATCCACTCCACCAAATCCCATTATACCTACCTCCCCACCACCACTCCTTTTCCCCCACCACACTAGTGCACCACCAACTCCACTCAATCGTTTGGCACCAACAAAGATAGAAAGTTTAAAGAAAAGAGTGTTGCAAAGACTAGTGGAAAGAAGGAAAATATCAACTCCCACCACCCTTTGCTCCCTTTCTTTACAGCCACCAAGAGCTTTCTCCAAAGAGCATAGAAGCCTCCACTTCGTTCAGCCAAGTTCTCAAGGTAAACCTTGCTTTAATGTCTCACCTTCTTCGAATGATCACCTGCAATTACTGAAACAACAACACAAAATTTCAGTTCCAGTTCATTCGACACGCCGTATCCGAAAAGCAAGTTAAAACATTCATTCAATTCTCTGCCAAACTTTAAGGTAAGAGTAGCCTTGATTCATCATCTCGTTCCAACCAATTATAACTTACAGTTATTGAAAGAAACAAGTTTGATCTTTCTAGTTCATTCATTTCAGTTCTTTTAACTCAACATCACAGCAGCCAACCAAGCCCAAAACATTCGCAAGGTAATTTGATATCCCAAATATTCAATTCAGTTCGCATTCATATTTAGCATAATCACAGTTCATCTACACGAAATAGTCAAGATATGTTGTACAATAGGGAGATACTTTACAACAAAAGGATTTATATGCTTCACTTTCACTACACTCCAGAGTAACAATCACAAGAACTCACAGAAACTAGATAAGTAAATGGATTGTAGAGAGAGGTTAGACTTAGCTTTTAGATGGGGAAGGGACCGAATGGAGGAGCCGACCGGAGTTGAGAAGGAAGGGCCGATCGACTGGTTTTTGAATCGAGAAGAAGAGCAGAGCGTGTTCTGCTTTGAGTTTGAGAGAGAATGTTGGTTGTGAGATTTGAGAAAGAGGGACCGATAGTTTGAGGGAAATGAGTTGGGCTAAAATTTTGGGCCATTCATTTAATTACTTTGGGCTTGATTTATTTAGTTAATTTGGGCCATCCAATTATTATGTTTTGGGCTTACATTATTTTTAATCAAATGGGCTCCTATTTAGTTTTAAGTTGGGCCGAATTTTTAGCTTGTGTTTTTAAGATTTGGGCTTCTTTTTATTTAAGTTGGGCCGAATTTTTGAGCTTGTTTTAAGGAAATTGGGCTTTTCCTTTTAATTTATTGTGGGCCGAATTATTTTAAGCTGGGCTTGATTGTATTTTAATTGTTTGGACTTTCACAGTTAAATTCGAATTTGGCCAGTCTTTTATTTAATTGGCCCTTCTCATTAATTCTATTGGGCTCGATTTAATTAAGGAGTTGGGCTGATGCATATTTTATGATGGGCTATTATTCTAGTCCCATTTATATTTCGTTGGGCCAGTTTAATTCATCATTTTGGCCGATTAAATTGCCTTTTTGGGCTAAGATTAATTCTTTTCAGTCCACATTAATTATTATTTGGACCCCTATTTTAATTGTTTTGGGTCGAAGACTTTTTAAGTTGGGCTTTAATTCTTTTAAAGCTTGAGCTGAAGTTACTCCTTTGAGCTAAGCCTAGCAGTATCAATTTTTGATGGAGCCCAATTATTTATCAGTAATGAGCCGCCCAGTTTATTAATTAATGTTTTTGGACTTCCGACTTTAAAGCAAGCCATTATTGTTTATTTCATTTAAGCCACTGGT
The DNA here is from genome assembly GCF_028751815.1 of Salvia miltiorrhiza. Lineage (NCBI taxonomy): Eukaryota > Viridiplantae > Streptophyta > Magnoliopsida > Lamiales > Lamiaceae > Salvia > Salvia miltiorrhiza. Next base: position 18,587,088 of record NC_080394.1, on the reverse strand, counting down.
TTATTTAATTAATTGGCTACTCTCTTTTGAGCCTATTAATTATTTGAGGTTACGCTAGTAATGATGCTTCTATCGAAAAGCCCGATAATTTCTACAAGGTCACACCTCGTTTAAAGCCGAGTTAGTCTTTTTTTCAATCAAGTACAAATGCGAGGTTTATTTCACGACTAGAATATTCCGATGAGGAAGAAAGAATCACAGTTTTATTCGACCGCGCTAGACGAGAATTAGCTAAATCTATTAACGAGGATTAATAGTAGAATTCCCGATTATCGCTCAGAGTATTAGTTCATGCATACCAGATTCATGCATAGTTAAATTACGCTTTCTCATTAATTAAGAATTTTCCTCGAGGCAATGTCTTATTTTATATTCTCGTGATTAAGGTCAAGCACAAGAGTAAGAACTACACAAGGAGTTAGAGTACCTTAGCAAAACTTTGCTATCAGGTGGGCAATTCCTTATGCGTAAATAAAATGCTATGCATGTGTTATGCTTTAAAATGCAAATTGGATCTTCAAGTATGGTATGCTTTATTACGCTTAAATGAGTTAAGCTTTATTATGCTGCACGTTAAATGATTTACGCTATGCTGTTTATACTATTTACGCCCTATGTAATTTACGCTTGATTACACTTATTTACGCTTGAATGCTTTACGCTGATAAGTTTATGCTTATGTTTGATGCTTGCGTCTGTTGGGGGAGGCCTCCCTCAACAGTACAATGCCGTGTCCGTTGAGGAGGGCCTTCCTCACGGCGCGATGCCCGTGTCCGCTGAGAGAGGCCTCTCTCGCGGCGCGATGCCAGTATGCCAGTGTTACAGCGTCTATTGGGGGAGGCCTCCCTCAATAGTACGATGCCGTGACCGCTGAGGGAGGCTCCCCTTCACGGCGCGATGCCCGTGTTCGTTGGGGAAGGCCTTCTCCACGACACGATGTTTGTTAATGAAGATTGATGATGAAGAATGCCCTTATGCTATTTAAGAATTTGGAAATGTTTAATGAGCAAAGAATATGAAAGAAACTCATGCCTCTTATGCGATATTGTGAAAATGTTAATGATGTTATGTTATATGCTTGGCAACTGCCCACTAAGTACTCTTGTACTTAGCCCTTCGATGTTTATGTTTGTGCAGGTTGAGCTGTGATGGGCGATGAAGTGTTGTTGCTGAGTGGAGTTTTTGTCGAACTTAAAGTAGGCTCAGAAAGGATACATGTCTTCATACATGTATCTCAGTTATGCATTCCGCTGTAAACACTGATTATTTCAGTTACGCCTTCCGTTGCAAACTCTGATAACGTTTTAGCCAAGCCCCTAACGATGCTTTTTTCCTTTTAAGGAATATAACGCGTATACAAGTTCTTTGAGTACCCTTTTTATGCGAACTATGCCTTTTTCCTTTTTAAGGAATATTTCACGCGTATTCAAGCTCTTTGAGTATTCTTTTATGCACCCCTTTCTAAACCCGCTCCTTAATTTCCCTTCCCCAGTCATGGTTTTCCCGGATTAATTATCCTTAATTAAGGCCGGTCGTGACAGAGTGGTATCAGAGCAGTTCGTTTGCTCTGAGCCTAAGAGTTTATTTAAGCCAAACTTAGAATGGATCACTAAAGTGTCTAGATTTCAATCGACAAAGCTCAGCACTTCATCGCATCACACTCAACGAAGCAGAATGGTAAGCTATTCCAAGTTTTGAGTTAATGTTTACAAAAAGTCAGAATTATCGTAATAGCAAAGTGAGTAACTGTTAATAGTTATGTTATGTTGTTATTGAATGAAATGATTTACGCAAGTGCGATTAAGTATGCCTATGGAATGAATCCCTATGAACATAGAGCTATTAAGATATGAGATCACCACTACTACAGAACATAGAAGCAAACATAGAAGAAATTAGATTGTATCTTTTGGTGGCTATAGTGAAGGCAGCAAGATAAGTGATACGTATAGAATAATTCTTAAGCTCATGATTTTATAGCCGCTATGAATCTCCATGACTTATGCTTAAGTATCCAATTTAGATGATGAGATATTATATGTTTAAGAATTTTTATGACTCATGGATTTGAGATGCTAAGGACCCTTAAAGCTTACTACATCAATGTTGTCATTGGAGTTATGACTTGTTTACAAGTTAGAATAAGTTGACCTTTACAAGAATTCTTTTGAGGTTTGTATTAGATTATGCTAGAGTGTATTAATTGGCACATCTTTGCTACCAGAATGCCGCCTAAGAGAGAACGCCCTGCGAGAAACAATAACAATCGCAGAAACCATAACGTTGTACCAGAAGAACCACAAGATGCTCGAGGACATAACCCATTCCCTCTGCCCCCGACTAGGAGAGTCGAAGAACTCTTTTTAAGGCAAAGCCCACCTACGTTTGACGGAACAAGTGAACCAGCTGAAGCTGAGATTTGGGTGCGTGCAATGGAGCGCATATTCAACTTTCTACGTTGTACTGATGAGGAGCGCCTATCTTGCGTCTCATTCCAGCTAACAGGATCAGCTGACTTCTGGTGGGAAGCACGTCGAAAAATTCTGACACCTGAACAATGGGCAATTTACACCTGGGAAGATTTTAAGACAGGATTATATGATAAATATATTCCGAAAAGCTATAGGAAGAAGAAAGAAGCTGAGTTCTACGAGTTGAAGCAAGGAAAGAAATCTGTGGTTGAATACGACAAGGAATTCTGCAACCTGTCTAGGTTTGCTCCACAACAAGTGGACACAGAGGAGAAGATGGCAGAGAAATTTTGTGCCGGTCTACGGTACGAAATTAAGATGGCACTAGCAAGCCACGGAGGACTCTCATACACGGAGTCTCTAAACAGGGCACTTGACGTTGAAGCTGCAATGCCGTCAGACAAGTCAGCCCCACCATTTATCCCAATGCCAAATGATCCACCAGTAGCCTCACATACTCTCAAAGGGAAGCGCAAGTGGGACAACAACGAAGACAATATCAATCAGAATAGTAAGAAAGTGTGGCAAGAATATGAACGGGCCGAACAGTTTATTCAACCAAGGCACGAGGCACAGACTAACCTCGAGTCAACTGGAGGTAGCCAAAGTCAGAGAGGAATTTCACCTTGCCCAAATTGTGGTAAGATGCATAGGAGTGTTTGTCGAGTTGGGACTAACGGTTGTTACAATTGTGGCCAAAAGGGTCACTACTCCACGCAATGCCCCAACAGATAACGAGGTTCAGCAATTAAGAACACCCGCACCCCCTTGCCAGCAATATGTTGACACTTGCGAAATCAGCCTCAATCACATCAGTGAAAATCTTATGGAGACACCGCAGACAAGAGAAGCTACGCGGGAACTTGAAGACAAGATGAAGGAAAAATACCCCGAACTGTTTTAGCAGAGATATGCAAATTTCGGGACGAAATTTTTGTTAAGAGGGGTAGTATGTAGTAGCCCGCTCTTTTAATTATGATTAAAACTAGTAAATGCAATTTTTATAAATGAATCCAGTTTATGGTTCTGATTTTTTTATCAGAAACGGAGTTATTATTTTAGCTTTATACTTTTATAACGTATGAGAAAAACGTGACGAGGATTATTGAGCCATTCAATAATTTATTATCCAGTTTAATAACTGACTTAGCAAAGTCAAGTTATTAATTTATATGCGATAGAAATATTATTTCTATTATTTACTTGGAAGTCGTGATCTAATTCCGAATCATAAGAACGAGTTAAATTAGATATTTAATTCGTAGAGAGCTATAACGAAGCGTCGTTATTTAGTAGAACCCAATATTAGTTTTACAAATACTTGTAACTTCAATACTTTACAAATCATTTTTTTTTCTCATATGCGTAATGTTTCCTACACTATACGCATCCACTCCACCAAATCCCATTATACCTACCTCCCCACCACCACTCCTTTTCCCCCACCACACTAGTGCACCACCAACTCCACTCAATCGTTTGGCACCAACAAAGATAGAAAGTTTAAAGAAAAGAGTGTTGCAAAGACTAGTGGAAAGAAGGAAAATATCAACTCCCACCACCCTTTGCTCCCTCTCTTTACAGCCACCAAGAGCTTTCTCCAAAGAGCATAGAAGCCTCCACTTCGTTCAGCCAAGTTCTCAAGGTAAACCTTGCTTTAATGTCTCACCTTCTTCGAATGATCACCTGCAATTACTGAAACAACAACACAAAATTTCAGTTCCAGTTCATTCGACACGCCGTATCCGAAAAGCAAGTTAAAACATTCATTCAATTCTCTGCCAAACTTTAAGGTAAGAGTAGCCTTGATTCATCATCTCGTTCCAACCAATTATAACTTACAGTTATTGAAAGAAACAAGTTTGATCTTTCTAGTTCATTCATTTCAGTTCTTTTAACTCAACATCACAGCAGCCAACCAAGCCCAAAACATTCGCAAGGTAATTTGATATCCCAAATATTCAATTCAGTTCGCATTCATATTTAGCATAATCACAGTTCATCTACACGAAATAGTCAAGATATGTTGTACAATAGGGAGATACTTTACAACAAAAGGATTTATATGCTTCACTTTCACTACACTCCAGAGTAACAATCACAAGAACTCACAGAAACTAGATAAGTAAATGGATTGTAGAGAGAGGTTAGACTTAGCTTTTAGATGGGGAAGGGACCGAATGGAGGAGCCGACCGGAGTTGAGAAGGAAGGGCCGATCGACTGGTTTTTGAATCGAGAAGAAGAGCAGAGCGTGTTCTGCTTTGAGTTTGAGAGAGAATGTTGGTTGTGAGATTTGAGAAAGAGGGACCGATAGTTTGAGGGAAATGAGTTGGGCTAAAATTTTGGGCCATTCATTTAATTACTTTGGGCTTGATTTATTTAGTTAATTTGGGCCATCCAATTATTATGTTTTGGGCTTACATTATTTTTAATCAAATGGGCTCCTATTTAGTTTTAAGTTGGGCCGAATTTTTAGCTTGTGTTTTTAAGATTTGGGCTTCTTTTTATTTAAGTTGGGCCGAATTTTTGAGCTTGTTTTAAGGAAATTGGGCTTTTCCTTTTAATTTATTGTGGGCCGAATTATTTTAAGCTGGGCTTGATTGTATTTTAATTGTTTGGACTTTCACAGTTAAATTCGAATTTGGCCAGTCTTTTATTTAATTGGCCCTTCTCATTAATTCTATTGGGCTCGATTTAATTAAGGAGTTGGGCTGATGCATATTTTATGATGGGCTATTATTCTAGTCCCATTTATATTTCGTTGGGCCAGTTTAATTCATCATTTTGGCCGATTAAATTGCCTTTTTGGGCTAAGATTAATTCTTTTCAGTCCACATTAATTATTATTTGGACCCCTATTTTAATTGTTTTGGGTCGAAGACTTTTTAAGTTGGGCTTTAATTCTTTTAAAGCTTGAGCTGAAGTTACTCCTTTGAGCTAAGCCTAGCAGTATCAATTTTTGATGGAGCCCAATTATTTATCAGTAATGAGCCGCCCAGTTTATTAATTAATGTTTTTGGACTTCCGACTTTAAAGCAAGCCATTATTGTTTATTTCATTTAAGCCACTGGTTTATTTAATTAATTGGCTACTCTCTTTTGAGCCTATTAATTATTTGAGGTTACGCTAGTAATGATGCTTCTATCGAAAAGCCCGATAATTTCTACAAGGTCACACCTCGTTTAAAGCCGAGTTAGTCTTTTTTTCAATCAAGTACAAATGCGAGGTTTATTTCACGACTAGAATATTCCGATGAGGAAGAAAGAATCACAGTTTTATTCGACCGCGCTAGACGAGAATTAGCTAAATCTATTAACGAGGATTAATAGTAGAATTCCCGATTATCGCTCAGAGTATTAGTTCATGCATACCAGATTCATGCATAGTTAAATTACGCTTTCTCATTAATTAAGAATTTTCCTCGAGGCAATGTCTTATTTTATATTCTCGTGATTAAGGTCAAGCACAAGAGTAAGAACTACACAAGGAGTTAGAGTACCTTAGCAAAACTTTGCTATCAGGTGGGCAATTCCTTATGCGTAAATAAAATGCTATGCATGTGTTATGCTTTAAAATGCAAATTGGATCTTCAAGTATGGTATGCTTTATTACGCTTAAATGAGTTAAGCTTTATTATGCTGCACGTTAAATGATTTACGCTATGCTGTTTATACTATTTACGCCCTATGTAATTTACGCTTGATTACACTTATTTACGCTTGAATGCTTTACGCTGATAAGTTTATGCTTATGTTTGATGCTTGCGTTTGTTGGGGGAGGCCTCCCTCAACAGTACAATGCCGTGTCCGTTGAGGAGGGCCTTCCTCACGGCGCGATGCCCGTGTCCGCTGAGAGAGGCCTCTCTCGCGGCGCGATGCCAGTATGCCAGTGTTACAGCGTCTATTGGGGGAGGCCTCCCTCAATAGTACGATGCCGTGACCGCTGAGGGAGGCTCCCCTTCACGGCGCGATGCCCGTGTTCGTTGGGGAAGGCCTTCTCCACGACACGATGTTTGTTAATGAAGATTGATGATGAAGAATGCCCTTATGCTATTTAAGAATTTGGAAATGTTTAATGAGCAAAGAATATGAAAGAAACTCATGCCTCTTATGCGATATTGTGAAAATGTTAATGATGTTATGTTATATGCTTGGCAACTGCCCACTAAGTACTCTTGTACTTAGCCCTTCGATGTTTATGTTTGTGCAGGTTGAGCTGTGATGGGCGATGAAGTGTTGTTGCTGAGTGGAGTTTTTGTCGAACTTAAAGTAGGCTCAGAAAGGATACATGTCTTCATACATGTATCTCAGTTATGCATTCCGCTGTAAACACTGATTATTTCAGTTACGCCTTCCGTTGCAAACTCTGATAACGTTTTAGCCAAGCCCCTAACGATGCTTTTTTCCTTTTAAGGAATATAACGCGTATACAAGTTCTTTGAGTACCCTTTTTATGCGAACTATGCCTTTTTCCTTTTTAAGGAATATTTCACGCGTATTCAAGCTCTTTGAGTATTCTTTTATGCACCCCTTTCTAAACCCGCTCCTTAATTTCCCTTCCCCAGTCATGGTTTTCCCGGATTAATTATCCTTAATTAAGGCCGGTCGTGACAAAAAGTTAAAGTACTAAGGAATAAGTCGATACCTTTAGTAATAGTTCTTTGGAAGCACAATGATCAAGAAGAGGCGACGTGAGAACTCGAGTTTAGCATGAAGGAGAAATACCCAGAATTATTTCCTGTGGTACAAATTTCGGAACGAAATTTCTTTTAAGGGGGATAGTATATCATACCCCGACTTTTAATCCCTAATTAAGGGCTTTATTATTAATAATTAGGGTTCGGCATCCATTAATAATAAAAATTGGTTTGATTTATCTGATGTGATTTGATCGTTATATATGTGTTTTAATGTGCTTAGTTAAAGAAAATTTTTATAAATGTGGTGCATAAGTTTTAATTGGTGAGTTAAGTGTATTTATATGAGCCACATGAATTTTAAATTATGCATGAAGTCATGAATTTTATCTAAATTTGATAGTACATGTAACACCCCGTACTTTTCCCTATGTTGTGAGATAGTGTCTTAACACTATTGAGAGTACTGAGATGTCAGAGAGATTGACTGTCCTATTAAGAAAATAGGAATAATGAGTTGGAAATAGAGTCGAGAAAGAAAGAGTGAAAAAAAAAAAAAAATCGGTCGGAGAGACGTCTAGTTTGTCTGTGTTTGCCGACTGCTTTGACGTGATATTATGTGAAATTACGTGACTGATTGATTATGTGAGTTTTGTTACGTATGTCATTGTGAGCAAGTTATTATGATTTTTATTTGAGGATATTAGCACTTGAAATTTTAATTAAGTTTCTAAAGCAAGTGCAGTTTATTTTTACCGAGAAATCAAAGAATGCCGGTTAATGAAAATATTTCCAAGCATATATTTTGTTTTAAAATTATTTTTCCTATGAGAGGAATATTATAATTGAGTGAGTGCACTAATATTAGTGCTATAATTATTTTATGTGGTCACATGAATAATTATGTATTGGTATTTTATTAATTAGTACATTTCCATAGTTTTTGTGATTTATTTTTGATCACCCTTCTCACACTATTACTTTAATTTCCCTACCATGTGACTAAATACCACAATTTGCCAAGTGTAGAGATTATTGAGAGAGTGTAGAGATTAGAGAGATAGTGTAGAGATTAGAGAGAGAGAGATCAAGGCATTAATTGCCAATATTTCCTTAAGATTACAAAATCCTCTTTAAAGGTCACAAGATCATTTACAATCTTGCAAAATCCTCTCTCACTACTCACTCATCATTTTCGACCAACACCTCTCTCCCTCTTTCTCTCACTTTCCTCCATTTTCATCCATTGTAGAGACCTTCGGAGCTTCCAAAAAAAAAAATTATACCAAACACCTCAATTTCACTCTTAAATCTTACATAAAAACATCCTAGCTACTTGAATTCAAGAGGATCATTGAAGAAAGGTTTCCAAGCTAGAGTGAGAAAGTGTGAGTTTTGGTGAGAAATTTGGGTAAGTGATCATGTATTCCATAAATCTTGCTTGAATGATATTGTATGTGAGTATTCTCGAAAGATTGAAGAAAGAAAATCACCCCTCCCTTGTTCTTAAAATTTTCAAAAAAATGGGTCTTTACCCTTCAATTTTTTTTTTTCCTTTCCTTGATTTGGGGTGAAAAATGAGGTCTATGTGGTGTTTGTTTATGATTGATGTGTGTTGTGAAAGTATATGCTTTGAGATGCGAAAGTCGATTGAGTTTAGTTTACCAAAAAAATTGGAATTGGTGAGTTGATGTGTTAAATGATGAATTGATGATGAGAATGAGTCTATGTGATGTCTATGATGATGATTGATGGAGTAAATTGATTATTTGATGTCAATTGATGAATTTGAGGTAAGTTAATTTAATAAAATTAGGGACATGTGTATCTATGCCCTAAATTGTAATTGATGGATTATATGTGAGTTTAAATGGTTAAAATTGATGGATCTATGATTAAATTAAAGATTCATGTGTGTTATAAAATTTCAAAGAGTTTAGTTTAATAAAAATTAGGACTTTTTGCCTGTGTGTTATTTAAGTGATTTTGGTTTAGGATATATGTAATTGAGCATGATATTAGTGTCTAATTATGTTTGACTAGGTCTTTTGTTGGCTAAATGAAATTTTGACTTAGTTTAGTTTATATGAGTTTTTGAGTTTTCATATATTGAGAGGTTGATGATTGGTAAAATGAGGTCTAATTACTTTATGATCATTATGTGAACGCTTGTCATGCTTTTATTTAGAGTTTACGTTGATACGTGAGTTTTCATTAGAGTTTAGTTTGCTAAAATTTGGGAAGTTTTTATTGATGATGAGATTTGATGAATTGATGTCTTATATGTGCTATTAAATGACTCAATTTGATTAATCTATGGTTGGATTAATGATTTATGTATGTTTGTAAATTTTTAAAAAGTTTAGTTAGATATAAAATAGGGCTTTTTGATTTATGTGCTAATTATTTGAATTGGCTAAGGATAATTGATAATAAGCATGATAGTAATAATAGTTAAAGGTTAATTTCGCTAATTGTTGATTATATGTGAAATTGCTTGAGTTTAGATTACTAGGATTTGGGTATTTTTGAATTATGAGATCAATGTTTGGATTAATGATGTCTATATGCTAATTGGACTTTATAAAGGACTATGGCATGATTAAATTGAGAATTTTGAATGAAATGAAAAGTGTTAGTTTGAGGAAGAAGATGACATACATGTGTATCTATATGTCTATAATGAGTTATATGATGAATGAGATCATGTTTGAATAATTGAGTAAATTTGTGCATGAAAATGAAAAGAGAATTTTAATGATGCGTTCATTGAAACGTTTTACTAGAGATTTGAGGTTATGATGTAAGAAGAGAGTCAAGATTTGAGTATGATGAGCATTATAATGTGCCTGAATGTTTGTGAGTGTTATATGTGTTTAAAATGAGCTTTGATGAGTTTCCTTGAAGGAATGTTGAGTTGAGTATTTTAAGAGTTTGAGATGAGATTTTGGTGAATTTCGTAGGCCTACTGACCTACTGTGATCGACGGTTTTTCAATGTCAAAAAGCTTTGAAAATTTTATACCAAGTCTCTACATGAGTCTTGAGAACATCGGTAAAATTTCAAGTCATTTGGACTTCGTTTACTATTTTTATAAAATACAAAACCGAAACTGCACATTACTACCGAGAGTTTCAGAGAGCAGGGAAAAGAGTCATTCATTTCAGTAGCTTCCTGTGTGATCTAGCTTTCCAAAATTTTATGGTATTAACCTTATTGTGTTAGCTAGATATCCACAAAATTTGAGCTCAGTTTGACAACATTTACTATTTTTCAAAAATCCAAGTTTTCGATTGCTCAAAACTGCCGAATATGGTAGACTGTAGTAAAACAGTCATATCTCCTACAATACTTGGAGTTGTTGACTCTATTTTTTTTTTATATGAAAATAGACTCGAAGACCTTTCTTTTGGTATGAGTCTCGAGTCCAGGAGGTGTCGAAGTAAGAACAGGATAGATTTTGAAGTTGAGTCAGTGTAAAAACAGAGCATGTTTTGATAATGTTTGATTGTGTTTTCTTATATGCCTTATGTGATTGTGTTGTCTATGTGTTGAATGAGATTGGACGAGCCTTATATGAGAGATAAATCGAGACTTAGTACCATGATTTTCTTGAAACTTATCCTTGAACTTAAGGATTTGAGATGAGTGGAGAGTTTATATAGAGATGAGTAAAGAGATAGAATATGAGATAGAGCATGAGTTAAGGCTTTATGAGTATGGATTTTAAAAGGATTAAAATGTTTTAAATCAATTCCTTTTTAATGGAGTTTAAAATGCTTATTTAAGTCATTTATAAATGAATAATGAGAAATGCGTAAAGAAGTTCGTAAATGAATCGCGGCATGAGATTTTCAATTTCCCTAGTAAACTAAGGAGATATTATGAAGGAACAAGCAATGAACGAGACTCTCACCACCGAGCCACTACAACAAATTGGAGAAGGAAAAAGTTCACGCACAAACAAGATATGTACACCACACTAGGAGCACCTATGGTTCAGAGGACCCTATTTATAGCTTCACTTTTTCGCAGAGACAAGCACTTGTTCACGATATAGGCGACTATGTTGTTAGTCAATTGATGACTACTGATTTTGTTCATCGGATTGGTGAGTATGCTGCCGATCGAGTTATGAGTCGGATTGGTGACATGCTACCACGATATACAGATTCTATGTCAGAGGAAAGACATACGTTGGATGTTCAGGTAAATTATCCATTTATGAATGTATTATTTTTATATGTTTATGAATTTCATAATTCTTATATTTGTTTTTTTTTTATTATTATTATCTTACGGTGGACATGATATAAATTATGTAATACCCCGTTTCCCTGAGTTAAATTTAGAATTTATTTTCGAAATTTAGAATTAAGATGATTCACGCCGGATATAAAGAAAATGAATTTATTTTTAATTCCAACAAAAATAAATATGATTTACAAAAACATTTGTAAATTTAGTTATTGAATTTATATGCATTGCATATTTATTTAATTTAGCTTTCAAATATTTTCACGAACTATTTATTTAAGCGAACACTGAACGATTATTACAGTTTTCATAGTACAACCCGGAAGACTTTTTATTTTATTCCCACCTACTTCTCTCCCTCACCTAACACACACCCACTACTCTCCACCAACTATGCCCCTTTAATTAAAATATCAAAACACTCATCTACCTATTCAAGCACTACTGAAACCATTTCATGTTAGTATTCCACTCCATCTTTAACAAATTACAACCTTCTCTCTCGTGAGAAAAGCTCAGTTGCAGCACAACAGCCATCCGAATAATTTATCAGGTTTCTACTCCTCCTTGAAACGATTATATTACAGCATTTTTTTTTAGAACTTCAGATTTTTCCCAAATTATCAAAACCAGTTTAGCAACATCTCGATATACAGATGAATAGAGATGGAAACGCATACATAGCTATTTTGCTAGCAAATCAAAAACTCATGCTTTGCAAACAACCAAACTTAGAATCACTAAGTATGCAATCTGTATGTGTGTGTATTTCAATAAGAACAACGTACATAAATATTATATATGTTTATGCTTTTAAATAAAAGCTCGGTTGATTTCAAGAACTCGACTTTCACTGTTAAGAAAGAAAGAAATAGGGGAAACTATGATTTTGGTGTGTGTGTCTGGTTGGCTGAACGAGAAGCGGCCGGCGGTAGACGGACTGCTGCTGTCGGTCGGAGTCAGGGAGGCGGAGGCGGTTGCTTGGCGCCACTGTTATCCTCCGGTCGGAGTGAGCAGAGGGTAGAGAGAGATGAACTGAGAGCGAGAGGAGGCGACGTCGCCTGATCTCCGGGCGGCGGCAGTCGGAGATTCGAGGAGGGTGCTGGAGATGGCAGCTCGGCTGCTGTCGCCGGAAGGATGGGTCGATGGTTCCAGGGAGGCTAGGTCGGCGACTCCTCCGTTGTCCTGTTCAGAGGAAGAGGGAGAAGTAGAGGCGGCCGATTAGGGACCTCGGGGTTTCTGAGGGCTTGAGCGGGAACGACGGCAGACACGGGTTGCTGTCGCCGGGAGTTTTAGAGAGGGAGGCCAGGGCCCGGCGGCTCTGCCGCTGTCGCTCGGCCACGGACGGAGAGAAAAATGAGGGTGCGGCGGCTGTGTGCGGTCGTCACCGTGTGTGTGTGTCGAGTCCAGAGGTGAGAACCGAGGGGTGAATGGCTGTCGCCGTTGCTCCGGCGAGCTCTGGTGGCGGCGGATTTCTGGCGTGAAAAGTGAGAGAGAGAGTGAGATGGATTGAGGAACCGTGAGAGAGAGATTTGAGAGTGAAGGTGGAGTCAGCGTGGGGTGAAGAAGAAGAAAAGAAGGTGTTGGGCTAGGTTTTGAGTTTTGGGCCGAGTTAGTTGGGCTGTTGGGCTTCTGTGTGGGCCGGTTTTTAATTTATTTATCAGTAGGGTTTTTAATTTATTTATCACTTGGGCCCTTTTTATTTAAAAAAAAAATGTTGGGCCTTAATTCAGTTATTTAAAAGATGGGCCCTATTATTGTTTAATTAACTTGGGCTGTGCAGATTTTCATTTAAGGGACTCTACCATTTTATTTAATTAGACTATCATATTAGTTTGATTAATTATTTTAAAGAATTATTTGCATAATAATATTATATTATTATTATGTGCATATTTTAAGTAAATTACTTATTATATGTTAAGCATGACATGAAATTGCATTTATTTTACAATAAAAATATTTAATTGGTTTTAATTATAATTCCAATTATTAAAGAAAGTCGAGTAAGAATATTGTTGGTGTTCTTAACTCAAGAGAAATGTTTTTAATTATTTATTCATTAAATTTTGAAAACCCGGCTAAGTGAATAATAGAATGTTAAGCACTACACCATGACTTAAGTTAGCTTCACGAGACCTATTAAGAATAGAATTTCTTGTAGGCTTTATGAACCAAGGGGATTAGCGCTGCTTTCCCAAGACGAGTTTATGTGATTATGATCTTCAGGCTTTGCCTATCCAGGTGGCATTACTTTTACTATACGTATATAGAGATCCTCTGCGTGTCGTAGGCCTCTTATACGAATATATGCATGAGATGATTTTAACTGTTAATTTCAGTTTATTATTATGCCCAAATGATAAATGACTCTTATGAAATGAAAATGAAATGTTTATGAAATGAAATGATTGACTGCCAAAAATGTTTATGTTTTTATATGTATCCTATCTGTGTTGGTTCGCCAACTTTAAAGGAAATCCAATTGGGATCCTATGCTAGACAAAGGTCGCTAGCTAGGGTTAACGTGTACACTCATGGAGACCGCGAGTCGCTTGCGACCGGTCTTGGCGTCCGTGGTAAGAAGGCCTCCTTCCCGGCGCGTGACAGAAAGGAACAGATATGGATCATATGAAGGAAAATGATCGGCCGATCGACTTTATGAAAATGAAAGAAATGTTTTAGTAAGCGCAGGTCTTTCAAGAAAACCCCTGTGTGTTACTGTTATGGCAGTTCAATTTATATATATGTTATGCATGAATGTATTTTCGGCTATGCCCACTGAGTATTTTTATACTCAGCCCTGCATGTATTTCTAAATGTGCAGGTTGAGCAGCTGATGGAATGGAATGATGTTGAGCGGGTGTTCCTTTGACATTTCAAGAAATATAACCTTGAGTATACATCTTCATATGTATATCTCACATGTTTTCCGCTGCAAAACACTTTGATTAGGATAGCTCTATGTTATGAAGTTGTTATACGTGTTATTGGGTAACCCACCTTAATCAGTTCTCATTTATGTGTATGTTTTATAAGTATCCAAATAATCATATATGATCCTAGCATTTTATCTATGAATGACATTTCCATATACTTTAATGTTAAGTAATCGTCCATTTCCATTTCTTATTGTTCACCCCAAGTCATAACCCCTGTTAACCCGTCATTGGGATAGTGGGATGTGACAAATTATGAGAGACATGTGACCAGTGATCACTTGGTATGTGTATGTAAAGAATAATTATAATATTATTCTTTATCTTAATTTTTTTTTCATCATCTTAGAGGCACGGTCTTACTTCCGTGGAGCCACTAGAGAACATCATAGGAAATATGGCCAGTGATGACTTGGTATGTGTATGTAAAGAATAATTATAATACTCCCTCCGTCCATGAAAGAACTTCCTAGGAGGGAATGACACGGGTTTTAAGAAAAAATATTATTGAGCGTATTGAGAGTGGAGAAAACGTAGTTGAATGTATTGGAAGTGGTGAAAATGCATTATAATTAATATTGGGAGTTGTGAAAAGTGAAAAGTAAGAGTAATTATAAGTGGTGTGTATAGTCCAAAAATAGGTAGGAAGTTTTTTTGTGGACGTTTCAAAAAAGAAAGATAGGAAGTTCTTTCGTGGACGGGGGGAGTATTATTCTTTATCTTAATTTTTTTAATTTTTGTCATCATCTTAGGGGCACGGTCCTAATTCCGTGGAGCCACTAGAGAACACCGTAGGAAAATGTGATGATGTAAACAATGAGAGACAAATGGATGGTAATCATTTGATATGTATATGTTTTACAATTAGATCATTTACAAACATTTTCGATTTTAAAGTGTGTAACTATACTAATTTAATAGGGAAAAAGTGTGTGATTGTTCAAAATGAACCATTGGACACTTTATTGAAAAAGTGTGTAACAGTTCAATTACACACTTTTTCCCTTAACATTATTATATTTACACACTTTAAAATTAGAAATGTGTGTAACAGTGCATTTTGAACTATTACACATTTTTTCATATATAGCGGTAATACCCGAGATGTCTGGACAGTTTATTCACCCAACTAACGTGTTGCTAAGACGATGGACGATGGTGTAGCGCGTGAGTGTGAGTAGTGCATTCCACCCCATATATACAGGAAAAAAAAGCGAAAAACCGTTCAGACCGAATCCCGATAATGATAATAAAGAATGAGATAGAAAACAAGGAGTTATGAATGACGAAGCCGAGTTCGGAAAGTCACTGATTAGATTAAATAAGAGTAAGTCGGTGAGAAGGCGGAAGAGCCGGCAGTCCATGTTAGCAGGGCAGGTGAGGAGGGATAGGTTTTCAAGGTGGGATCGGAAGGGGGAGTACGTGGTCTACCTATCTGCTTCCTTAGAAGCAGGCTGATTAGCGCTCTTCGCGCAACGCTAGTACGACTTCTTACGCTTAATCGGTACAGTGGCAACATACGCACTAAATCGACCCTACGGGATAGGCTCTTAGTCACGGTGTGTAAAGGGCATTCAATGCAATCAGCGGTAATAAGCGAGAATTGCCTCAGTTCGTAAATCAACAGGAGAAGACAACGAAAGCATGGTACGCTAACAGCTCTAAGGAGCAGCTTGAAACAGCGTTCCTCCTGCGAAGGAGAACTCAGAAGGAGAACATCAAGACGGAACTATTACACACTTTTTCGCTGGATATTAGTAAAGTTACACACTTTAACATCGAAAAACTATGCAATAGTTCAAAATGCACGATTACACACATTTTGAAATAAAGTGTGTAACGGTTCATTTGGAACTAATACACACTTTTCCAATTGACATTAGTATAATTACACACTTAAAAATTGAAAATATTAGTAAACGTGATTAATATAATATTTTCTTAATTTTTTTATCTCATGATATTAGGAGCGCGGTCCTACTTCCGTGGAACCACTAGACAATAACATAGGAAAGGGTGATGATGCAAATGGTGAGAAACATATGTCGGATCACTTGGTATACTTATTTGTCTTATAATTATAATATTATTTTGTATCTTCATATTTATGTTTATTTTGTTTTTTTGTCATGATCTTAGGAGCATGGTCCTACTTCTATGGATGATTTTGGTGGATTTCATTTGATATCTCAATGGACACAACCAATCGAGTCTTCCCAGTTAGATGTTAATCTAGTTGATGCAGATGTTGTCAAACAGGATGGAAATCACACAATTCCTCCGAAACTTGATTTCACCAAAGTTAGGAGAAGGGTTCCATTTGCAGCATTGCGTAGTCCATTTCGCCCGATTGATAAAAGAGGAGAAAATTATGATCGATTTATGCGATTGAAGAAGCCCTCCAAGTAAGTAAATAATAGGAAAAATTCATTACTAAAATTATACACATACATATTTGTTTTTGTTTATGTAGGTTAATGGTTTATTTGGAGTAGCATGTTTTTTATATAACTTAACGCAGGAGGAGCGTAGGGATAGGATATGGTGTCGCTAAAGAGTGGTTTAGGAAAATTACAAACGAAAGTGTGCAGTTAGATATTTCCATGATTGATGCATATCTTTCCATTTTGTATTGCAAGCCCGAACAAGTAGGTTTGCATAAAGTTGATCCAAATAATCGATTCTAGATGTTCGTGGCCTTCTAGCTTGTGTATGATTCATTGGCACACCTACAACTCTTGATTGTACTTCAAAGTGTACACACCATTCATCAGAGTGAGGGACTAGAATCACTTCAATTGCATACACGTAGTGTTTGTGTCGTGTAATACGTTGACACAAAAGCTATGCATGGAAGCTTCAACTTACTACAAACAAATTTTATATTGATAGTTATAAATGTGCATTGATATAGTAATTAAAAAATAAAAAAAGTTAATAAAAATACGAAATATGCCTGTGTGCAGCGAAAATGTGTGTAACATTTCAAAATGCACTGTTACACACATTTTCACAATTTTCGTGTAACACTGTATTTTGAACTATTACACATTTTTTTATGTAGGTTAATGGTTTATTTGGAGTAGCATGTTTTTTATATAACTTAACGCAGGAGGAACGTAGGGATAGAATATGGTGTCGCTAAAGAGTGGTTTAGGAAAATTACAAACGAAAGTGTGCAGTTAGATATTTCCATGATTGATGCATATCTTTCCATTTTGTATTGCAAGCCCGAACAAGTAGGTTTGCATAAAGTTGATCCAAATAATCGATTCTAGATGTTCGTGGCCTTCCAGCTTGTGTATGATTCATTGGCACACCTACAACTCTTGATTGTACTTCAAAGTGTACACACTATTCATCAGAGTGAGGGACTAGAATCACTTCAATTGCATACATCTCACGTAGTGTTTGTGTCGTGTAATACGTTGACACAAAAGCTATGCATGAAAGCTTCAACTTACTACAAACAAATTTTATATTGATAGTTATAAATGTGCATTGATATAGTAATTAAAAAATAAAAAAAAATTAATAAAAACACGAAATATGCCTGTGTGCAGCGAAAATGTGTGTAACATTTCAAAATGCACTGTTACACACATTTTCACAATTTTCATATAACACTGTATTTTGAACTATTACGCAGTTTTTTGTTGTTGCTAAATTGGTCTAAATAGCGAAAACACTAAGTTATGTAAATGCATACATTATTGTTGCAGCTGCATAAGAGCAAGGAATGAAGTCCATGTCAAACTCTCTACATGAGCAACTTCTTTCATTGAGATCCACAATATAGTGCTTTGTGCCTTCACTAACCTTGAATTTCATTGAATTAATTGCTTCCACTAGCATCGTTCGACCTACCTCTAGTGATCTTTCCAACTTCTTGGTTGCATAATCTATCAATTCATGAGTCATTGACAATGCTTTCCCATGCCGCTCTACAACCCAATGACCAATCAATGACCTCACAAATTCCATCAAAGTGCATATAGGCAATCTCCTGGCCCATCTCAGTCGACTGTTGAAAGATTCGGCACAGTTAGAAGTTAGGAACTCATAACGTCTAATTGGACATTGACTCTGTGTCCATCTACGTGGTTCAACTTCTACTAATTTTCTATATGCATCATCACAAGTCTCAGACAAATTGGAGAAATGAATATCAAACTCCGGACTCCTATAACATTTTGCACATTTTTGGAACATTGAAACAACATGCACACCATATCTTGACAATTTTTTTTTTGCAAATGGTACGTGCAAAGTCCGTGAGGAATACCAGGAGAAACGACCTCAATAGCATTCTTAATGCTACGATGTTGATCTGAGACAAATAACAATTGATCTGGACATCCAAATGTTTTTCTCACTGTCTAAAAAATTATGTCAAAAAATTGTCATTTTCTTTATCACCAATACCAACAGCCAAGGGAAATATTTGCTCATTACCATCTTTTGTAGTAGCCACAAACATAATGCCCTTGTACTTCCATTTCAAATGTGTACCATCAACAACAATCACAGGACGACCCGATGCTAGAAAACCACCAATTGAAGCAGAAAGAGCCATAAAAACATACTGAAAGCAATTAGAACTATCAGTCTGCAATTCAACAGCCGTACCTAGATTGGAAAAAGAATTGATCAATTATTTAGAAAAATTGAAAAAGAAATAGAGAAATATTTTTTTTCCTTGAAAGAAGGTTATGCAATTCAACAATCGTATCTAGATTGGCTTGCTGAACCATGAACAAATATGATGACAACTGTTGAAGTGACTTGTCTTTGTCTCCATAGATCATACTAACAACATAATTTCTCCCCATCAAAGCTGATTTATAATCAACTTGAATTCCAAACTGCCTCTGAAGTTGAGCTAACATCTCATTTGGCCTCAGAATTGCCCATTCATTCAACAAAGTAGGTGCAAAAAATGCATCTATCACTTTTGCACCAACAGTCCTTCGCCCATGATTTCTCAAGTCCATCTCACAAGTGTGTGGAGCGTTCCATTTTGAAACTCTCCAAACAGAACCTGTCTCAACTGATGTAGCACGCATAAGGAATGCATATTTTTCTTTATTCATGTAGACAACTGAAAATCGTGTCTTATTTGAACGTTCCACAACATAATCAATACGATTTTGCAAATGATATAAACCCAAAGAAATCTGCAACTTCTCTTTATCAGCATATGTACAACCTGAACTCAGTGCCTCCCGTCTGTATAGGTCAGTTCCACCTACATTATCACAAGAAAATGTGTCTTGATAAACGGCACCTGGAATAACCCATTGTCGCCCTCGAGTGGAGTGATATTGAAGGTCGTCTTATTTCACAATGTCACTCACTGATGAACTCTCTAATGGTTGCACAGTATGTCTATTAGACATAGGATGAACAACGTCTTCAACAACATAATCATTGTCTTCATCAAGACTATCCACATCGTCCCCATCATCATAATCAGTATCCACATCGTCCCTGACATGATAATCAGTATCCACATCGTCCGCAACATCATCTTCAGCAACATCATCATTGTCATAAATCAATACATTACTCCTTTCATCCTCCGGCTCTATATTCACAATGTCACTCAGAATATAACCTTGTGCCACATTGACATTGTGAGCAACATGAGGCATCACATTTGCATACAATTGCGATGCAATATTTTGAGCATTTAATAAATGCACAAAACCAAGATCCGTCACAGCTTGTTCCATAACACAAGATATAGACTATGTCAATTCACGTGCACCCATTATAAACTTCACATCATTATCATTGGATATGTTCATTATCAGTTCCCCTTTAGAAGACTCAACCAAAGAGTTCAATACATAATCATATATATTCCTATCTGCATGAACAATACCTTCAATATGCCTCATAAGAGTATTGTATGTATAACCATTCGTTGGGACAAGCGCAAATCTTCTTTCCCCACCTTCATATTTGTTATCTACCTATGATCCTCCATAGGATATAATCATGGACTTTTGACTCATCTGTTACAAAACAAAAAAAAAATCATATAAAAAACCACATACTTATAAATAAATAAAAATGATTAATATTTTGAAAAATTATCGTTTTTTATACGGAAATCTTATCTAAAATGGGTGTAATGGTTCAACCTACACTGTTACACACATTATCGACTGAAATTGTGTGTAACAGTGTAGTTTGAACCATTACACACATTTTTGGTTGATAATGTGTGTTGAAGCATTTTGAACTGTTACACACAATTTAAGACGATAATGTGTGTAATGGCTAATTTTGCAATGTTACACACAATTTCGGACGGTAATGTGTGTAACAGTGCAAATTTTCGAACGATAATGTGTGTAACAGTGCAAATTGTGCACTGTTACACACATTATCTTCCGAAATTGTGTGTAACACTCAAATAAAGTGTGTAACTATCGATAATGTGTGTAAACAAGTATATTTTTATGTAACCATGAACACAATTTTTCTATTATCAAGATTTGCCCAACAAAATTTCAAAATCCAATTTTTCAAAAACCTCTCAACAAATTCAAAGATATATGAGATTACGAGGATGTGACTTACCGGAAACGAGAGGAAGAGAAGCAAGATGGCTTTGGAGACCGCCGGAAATTGGTCACCGGAAAAAAAAGCCGCTGGAGACGGTGGTGACTTGGGGAAAAAAAATTGTATAACTTTTTTTTTACCCAAATATGATTTCACCAAAAATCTAGGTTTTGTTTTTTGTTTTAACTTTTTTTTATTTTACTATTTTGTGAAATTTTCAAAAATAGTAAAAAAAATAATAAATCAAAATATATTAGTAAGGGTAATTTTGTCATTTCAACACTAAAAGGCTACATTTTCCATATATTTATTTTCATGGACATATTTTCCTACAACTAAAAGGTTTTGGCTAGAGTAGGGGTTTCACTCTTATAAAAACTACTTGCCTCAAGAAAAAAAAAAACTATCTCCTTTTCATTTTAAATGATAAAATTGTCATTACTTAATAGCTTTGATGTTTCATATCGTTGCTTTATATTAGTCAAATCTTCAATTTTGTCCGATATGTTCAACCAATCAAGTCGAGTATTAATGTGAATTTATAAGAGCATTTGGCTCTAAAAGTGACTCTAAAGAGTTAGGTCCTCACCTTAGATCCTCCACTCTCCAGCCTAAAAGCTTTAAAATAGGCTTTTAATTTTCTCATTTTATTCCATTTTAACTTTTTAATTTTTAAAATTAACATTTCATTTAAATTAAAACATTATATTAATTAAAATAAAATACAATAGTTTAAATAAGAACTACATTTTCTCTACGCATAATGGCTTTTTCGAGCATACTTTTGTGCGATGCCAATTGTACTCCAGACATCTTCAAAGTGTCCGCATTAAGAATTTTAAAATCAAAATCTTCTTTTTTTAACATCGAGAGCTTCCTTATTAACACCGGTGGCTACCTTATGAGTGGTGCTAAAGAGCTCGATTCCTTTGGTGGCGTAGTTCAGTACCTCGTATTGAGTCTTGTCCCCACTTGTTGAGGACTTCCACATTCTTTTCCTTGTCTTTGTCGCGCTTGGCCGCTTTATGGCTTTGGTGCCTTGTGGTTATGCTTGGCTCGGAGGATGTAGTCGTGCCCTACCTATTCGATCCTTTGGAACGCTTCGACGAGTGCACATCATTGTCGGTAGACGCGAAGCGCTGAGATTCGCGTAGAATCTATCAGTCCTGGAAATACTTAAATCTAGCTCTGTGGTTGATATTGTAGCTCTCTTATGTCTGTTTAGTTATTTGATCATCACTCATTCCACTCCCCAATTGGCTCTACACTTTTCGTAGATCGACTCTCACTGCTTGACGTCCTTTTGGACGCGTTGAAAGTGAGACTTAATATGCTAGTTGTCACGAACAAGAGTGTCAGAAGGCCAAGCATCATTGAACATTCAAGCTATTTTTATTTATCACTGCAAGTAAATCGTCACATTTCCTCAAAATCTCTTCGTGAAGCATAAAGAAACCTAACTCCAGTCAGATTTCATTCGGTTTCGATTAGTTCATGTTAAAGAACGACCGACGCTCTATTTACAACATAAAGAAACCTAACTTCGACAGGGCTTCATTCGATTTCGATTAATTTGTGTTAAAGAGAAACCTAACTTCACCAACTCGGATCGTCTTATTCTAAGGTTATTGTATATTTGAAACGAATGAAGTAATTATTTTAAGGGTTGTATGCATTATCTTTATTCGCCCTTTTCCCACCCCAAATGACTTGTTTTATTATCAAGTAAGGGTGCGTTCTCTTTGGTTATAAATTTATCATGGGAAAATGAGGGATAACCAAAATTTCACCCTTTAAATCCTTCTTTTGTTTTTCCTCATTTTCTACTTAACCATTATTCATTCCTCATTTTCACTATAAAGGATGGATAATATTATCACACCATTTTTGGAGGGATAATATTATCCTTCTTTTGTAGTGTAAAGGGGGAATGAGTAAGGGTTAAATAGGAAATGAGACAAAAGAAAAGAAGGATTTAAATGGTGAAATTTTGTTTATCATTCATTTTTCCATGATAAATTTATAATCAAAGAGAACGCACTCTAAATATAATTTTATCCTTTAAAATTAAAATTAATAATAGTTATAATTTTCATTTAAA
This sequence comes from Salvia miltiorrhiza, assembly GCF_028751815.1. NCBI lineage: Eukaryota > Viridiplantae > Streptophyta > Magnoliopsida > Lamiales > Lamiaceae > Salvia > Salvia miltiorrhiza. The sequence continues at coordinate 18,564,110 of NC_080394.1, read as the reverse complement.
ATAGATATTTCCTCTCCCCACCCTCAAATGATTTTGTTTTATTATCGGCTAAAGACAATTTTATCCTTTTAAATTAAAATTAATACTACAGTTTTATAATTTTCATATAAAATAGATATTGATTTTGAAAATGAGTAAAGTTACCAATTTACCATTAACTCATTATCAAATTACAGCGTCTTTCCTTGGATACAATTTGAAGGCATCATAGGGCATATGAGTAATTTCCTCTTCTTTATCTGTTTCTTCTTTCTCATTAATACCTTTGATACAAATTAGTCTTTCCTTGGATACAATTTGAAGGCATCATAGGGCATATGAGTAATTTCCTCTTCTTTATCTGTTTCTTCTTTCTCATTAATACCTTTGATACAAATTAATAGAAAGAAATATAATTATATGTGAAGTACAATTACATTTGATGTAAATAATAAGTTATACTAAGATATTTATTAGTATGAGTTGATTTTCCATTTTTAGAAGTGGCTTATTGAATTGGGACGTCCCAATAAAGAAATATCGCCTATATCCAAATACTACCTCCGTCCACTAATTGTTGGCCTAGGAGGCAAAACACGGATTTTAAGAAAAAGTGTAGTGAGTGGAGAAAGGGACCCACAAAATATATTGTTTATTAGTTAAGTGGAGAAAGGGACCCACAAAGTGTATTGTTTATTAGTTGAGTGGAAAAAAAATGTAGTATTGTTTATTGGGACCACCAATTAAAAAATTATAAAGACTTACTATAAATGGGTAGGACATTTTTTGGTGGACGGACCAAAAAGGAAAGTAGGCCAACAATTAGTGGACGGGGGAGTATTTATTATGAGTTGATTTTTTATTTTTAGAAGTGGCTTATTGAATTGGACGTCCCAATAAGGAAACATCGCCTATTGAATTGGACAGAGGGAGTATTTTTTTTTCTTTGTTTTAATTTAACTCTTTCTATTGTAACCTGGCTAACGATCCCTGTTAGACCTTCGTCGTCATTATTTTTTCTTCCGTTGGAAGCTTACTGACTGTTTGTCCATGGGCGCTTCAGAATCATCTCTGACGAGCTCCAAAGTAAGAAACCCTAGCCCCAATCTCCATAAGTATTCATAAATATCTCGATTTTCATCATCGTCTTTGTATGTCGCGATAAGATTTCGGAGGATGGAATTACCACAGTTTCAGAGCGCGCGGAGGGCGTAGACCCTATTTTAGAGAGGCTTAAATCTCTCAAAATCGTGAGTCTTGTGCAAAGTTTCACTTGATGCATGTTTTATTATATATATTTTTTTTCTGAATTTTGTTGTGTTGATTAGTTTGGTTAATTACATACATGCGCGTGAACATTGAACAGACGACTCCGATACTTGCATCAGCCCCAGCGGAAAGTACCTTAACGGATATCCTTGTGCGGAAACCATTTTCTTCTTCTACTTCTGGTAATTGTTCCTTTGCTTTGATGTGTGCCAATTTCAGTTTCTTGTGTTAAGTGTGAAAAGAGCAGTAGCGAATTGGTATATTAGGTTTAGATGTGTTTATGTTGATAAACTTATCCAAGCTGTTGTGCACTTTGTCAAACTAATACTAATGTAGCTCTCCAGCTTCAAGAACAGTTAATTCGAGTGTTCAATGCATCAATTTCACATTGTCCGTCTATTGTCGGATTCCCTGTATGATTTAGTTGGTTTTGCTCTGTTAACAGTTTATACATATTTCATTAATTGTACTTTGCCCACAGACCATCTCTGCTCTCCACTATCGAAGACTAGCACATATACTTTGCTCTGATACTTGAATTATGCTTGTGATGGTGTCTACATCTTCCATTTTGTATGTTGATGAAAATGATGCTTAATTTGGTGAGATGCCTCATTTGAAATATTAAGATGTGGTGGAATACAGCAAACCTGTCACTAGGCCATAATCAAGTCGATGGCCTGAGATGCAATAAAAATCCCCAATATATATATTTCATATTTGTCATGAGTGATCAGTTGATGGACTTTATCGTAAAATGAAATCACTGTATGTCTATGGTGGTGTAGATATCTTCTTGCGAATGAGAAATGTAATATCATTAGGATAATTTCATGGAAAACGTATCAGGCGGTCACTTTCTTGCATTCATACCTGAGTGGGAAACTCTTGTTGTTTTTTATTTTTTTTATCTTATTTCCTTTTGATAAGAGCATCGGTCAATATGGTTGACCCCCTAAAACTTTATTTCCTTTATATTTGGTCTAGGTACTTTGGATCCTAATGTGCTTCTAGAGCTTTTCACAATTTATCGTGATTGGCAGGAGGAGAAGGCACAAAAGATAAGTAAAAGACAGGTTGGCCTTATCATCTTCGTGCGTTTAATTAGGTTGTGATTATCTAAACATGGATAGAATCTTATACATGTATGATGTATATAATGCTGATCATTTTTGGATGAGGGAAATCTGTAGCCACAACCTGTGGGTGCGCTCAGAGTAAATGCTAATTAACTTAGAGGGTTAATGCCAATCACTTTTACAGTGTGTTAGAATGTCATTGTTCCATTAGTACTTCTTTGCACAGGCATGCTTATGTGCCGTTTAAAAAGTGGATGATCAACATCGATCTAGTAAAATCAGGTACTTTAAAGAGGTTGCACTTTCAACATTTGTGAGTCGTCATTGCCATATTTTTTACTTGCTAACTATTTTTCTGGGCCATTTGCATGCTATTGCAAAGAAAAGAATGGTGCATGCTGCTTCTTGTAACATCAGCATGATGGTTGACCACTATATGGGCGTCAATTTTTGTTTTATTTGTTTATGTGAAGCTGGATCTTGAGAAATGAAAATTGAAACTCGACAATTGTAGAACCATATTCTCACAGGAGCTGAAACTAGATTGTGAGCATATACACATAGGTTCTTGAGTGCATATGTAAATAAGTGGTCGGGACTCGGGATAAAATTTCAAGGATATATAGTGAGGGAGAAGTTCTGTTCTCCTATTTGAAGCTTCATTTCACACTTTCTTGTTTCCTTTTCTTTAATCCATTCATTACTTGCAGAGGGAGGAAAAAACTAATGCATTTGCTATATCCACTTACTTTAATATGCAGGAAGAGGTTGAAAATAAAATAGAAGTTGCAGATGCTTTGGCTGTGAAGCTTCTCCAACGTTTCAATTACTCAGTCTCGGCGATCAAAACCACATCTAATCATCTATCAGAAGGTACCTGCTATATCCTAGGACTATCAATTCCTAATTTTGGACTTGTTCATAGTGTTATGAGAGGTTACTGTAGGCGGTATCTGTTTTATATATTATACACATCCAGTGTTTTTCTCGTTGTTAATTTCTTGAGTAGTGCTTCTAGTGACAATGCATTATAAATTTCCATCACATGGTATCATCTTTGTTGAAGATGATCTGAACCCTACACAACAATGATTGTTTTGATTGTACAGTCCATTCATTGCAAGTGGAACTTGGAGAGTTAAAAGGAAGGTTAACAGAAGTGATTAGCAATTGTGATGCATTATGCAAGAGAATTGCTAGCGAGGGGCCAGAATCACTGCAATCTTCAGTAAGGCCATTAGCAGCAGTCACCACCGATCAAAAGACCGTCGCTGTCTTAGCATCTTCGCCTTCAACAACAGAGGAGAATCAACCCCCACAGCAGGAACAGTAGCCCTTTCTTTTCATATTCTTTTGAGGTTCAGTTATGTTGAGGCAAACTCTCTGAACCCGTTACGTTCCAATTCTATAGGTCTTATGTATTCATGACTTGCTACGGTAATGATAATGTTGATGGATTCATGAAAATGAACAATAATTTGCTGCATATTTCAAAGATAGAAATCAGACCCATTATTGCTGTGTAAGATTCGGAGACAGCGAAATGTGAAGTACTCGGTAGTTTTTTATGCCTGAATCCAGATCTGATGCCGACACTCGTCATTAGACTAAGATGTATGATTTATGAGTAATAACAACTCCAAATCTAACAAAAGATATGATGATGATGATGATAGAAGAGCAGAATGTTCTTAGAATTGAATGGATAAGCAGGCAATAAATTAATATGAAGAAACAGCAAAGATGATCAAGGTTGCTGCTGGGCGTCCAAGTAGCCTGCATCGACAAGCACTTTCTCTCTCTTGGCGAGCTCAATGTCTTCATCGACCATCATCTTGACGAGCTGCTGGAAGCCCACCTTGGGCTTCCAGCCGAGCACCTTCTTGGCCTTGCTGGCGTCGCCTTTGAGATTATCCACCTCAGTGGGGCGGAAGTAGCGCTTGTCGATGACGACGTGATCCTTCCAGTTGAGCCCCGCGGAGCCGAACGCAACGGTGAGGAACTCCTCGACGGTGTGGGACTCCTCGGTGGCGACCACGTAGTCGTCGGGCTTGTCCTGCTGCAGCATCAGCCACATTGCCTCCACGTAGTCCCCGGCGAAGCCCCAATCGCGCGAGGCCTGGAGGTTGCCGAGGAAGAGCTTGCTCTGGAGGCCGATCTTGATGCGGCCGACGGCGCGGGTGATCTTGCGGGTCACGAAGTTCTCGCCGCGGCGGGGGGACTCGTGGTTGAAGAGGATGCCGTTGCAGGCGAAGATGCCGTAGGCCTCGCGGTAGTTCACGGTGTACCAGTGGGCGGCGCACTTGGCGGCGGCGTAGGGGGAGCGCGGGTGGAAGGGGGTGCTCTCGGACTGGGGCGGCGGCGTGGATCCGAACATCTCGGAGGAGCCGGCCTGGTAGTAGCGGATGTGGGAGCGGCCGGAGGAGGCGATGTGGGAGCGGACGGCCTCGAGGAGGCGGAGGGCGCCGGTGGCCACGACGTCGGCGGTGTAGTCGGGGATCTCGAAGGAGACGGCGACGTGGGATTGGGCGGCGAGGTTGTAGACCTCGTCGGGGAGGATGGTGTCGAGCCAGCGGCGGAGGGAGGAGGCGTCGGTGAGGTCGGCGTAGTGGAGCTTCATGCGGGCCTTGTGGGCGTTGTGAGGGTCGATGTAGATGTGGTTGATCCGCTGCGTGTTGAAGTTAGACGACCGCCGGATCAGCCCGTGCACCTCGTACCCCTTCTCCAGGAGGAATTCCGTCAGGTACGAACCGTCCTGCCCAGTAATGCCCGTGATTAGTGCGATTTTCGCCGATTCCGATTCAGATCTGACGGCCATTGGAACTAATTTGGGGACAAGAAGACGCCGATGGAAACGAGACTCAAATTTATTGACGATTTTTTTTTTTCTCTTCTCTGCTAACTCTACTTCCTTTTTTACTTTTCTTTTTTCTCCTTCTTCTTCTTATTAATTGTGGATTTATTTTCTAATTTCACTCATAAATGAATGGGGTAGAGCCTAATATATATGTTCCCTATTATATTTCGAAATTCAAATTCAATTATATATATAATTAAAATAAAATCATTAATAATAACAAGAAAATATAAATTTTTTTAACGAATAAGATTGTAATTTGGTTCCGAATTTTTTAGTTTTTTTAAATTCGATTAATATTAATTTTAAATTTTGAATAATTTAATTTGACTTGATTTTTTTCTCAAAAAAATTGCTAATTGGGTTGGATTTGATTTTAGTCTAAACTCAAATCAAAATTTGAATGTGTGGAGAGAGAATTTTCTTAAGTTTTAATATTTAAATAAATATAATTTTTATATTTTAAATTCAATATTTACATAATATATATCAAATTAAAGTTTTTGTCATGATCTTTAATTTGATATGCATATCAAATATTTTATAATTAGTCAAATTTCATAATTTTTTTTAAAAATAGAAAAATAAGAAGATAAAGAAAAAGAATATATATATATATATATTATATATATATAGCTTATGAATCAACCTTCAATTTTATTCTAACTATAAAATTGTCACTCAATTTTGAAATTGATTTGAAATCAATTTGAAATTGAAAACTCCCTTTTTAATATAACTAGCATTTGCACTCGTGCGTTGCACGAAAAATATTTTTATATTTTATTATATATAAAATTGATTATCATTTTATTATTATATAAAAATTCTAAATATAACTAAAAATAATTTAAGATAAATATATTTTAGTTTAATATAAAATAATAAAGAATAATTCATATTAATAAAAAATGATATTGTGAAAAAAGAAACAATATAAGTTAAAAGATAATTGAAAAAAATATATTTATTAAAAAAAAGAGGAGAGAGGAGAGAGAATTTTCTTAAGTTTCAATCTTTAAACAAATATAATTTTTATATTTTAAATCCAATATTTACATAATATATATCAAATTAAAGCTCTTGTCATGATCTTTAATTTGATATGCATATCAAATATTTTATAATTAGTCGAATTTTACAATTTTAAAAATGAAATAAAATAGAAAAATAAGAAGTTAAAAAAAAGAGGAAAAAAAAAGATGTATAACTTATAAATAAACCTTCAATTTTATTCTAACTACAAAATTGCCACTCAATTTTAAAATTGATTTGAAATCAATTTAAAATTGAAAACTCCCTTTTTAATTTTTTTTTTATTAGGAAAAAGAGCAATTTATAAAAAGAAGGGGTATCAGGAATACCCAAAGGCGAGAGGATACAAAGAAAAAAGCAAAAACATCAACCACGATCAGGGGAATCACCACAGAACTCTCAAGACGAACTAACCATGTAATTTTGCCTCTGTAAACCATCGCCTAAAATCAGAAGTGATACGCTGCAATTTAAAAGCCTCCATCCACCCCCAAATCCTTGTTTTGATCTCCGCAACCAACTTCTCTTTCCTCCACATGCCTTGGTTGAACTTACAAACATTCCTCTCTTTCCAGATGCACCAAATCGTGCATAACCAAACCACAAGAAGAAATTGGCTGTCATCCTTGTTTCCAAGATTTATAAAGGCCAACCGATGCTCCTTAGCCTTATGATTCATAGTTGTCTGTTTGCCAATCCACCGCAAAATCTCTTTCCAAACTTCATCGGCTTTATAGCACTCAAAAAATGTATGATTAACTCCCTTTTTAATATAATATAGATAGTATAGATATAGATAGATTTATGTAAAAACTATAAATAAATGTAAAATTAAATTTGTATGGCACCACGATCCACGAATGAAGCAACTTACTCTTGTACGCTGTAGCGTCTATTTTAATCGAAATGAAATGAATGCCCTTTAATTTTATTTTCTCTCAAGATGTTTGAGATTTTATTTCCCCTCACGTTCCTCCACAACTATATATGTATAGGGGTGGGACGGTACGGTATACCTTATTAAATCAACCATAACTTATATCTAATCTTTACCTCTGATATGGAGAAAATTCATACCTTTACTTGTAAAATATTTAGATTAATCAGCGGACTCAACATATATATCATTTAGCTTGTATTAATAATTGATGGGGGAGTATTATATATAATAATGATGTAGCTAGTAGTATGGGGTGCGGTTATAGTGAGAACCACAATTATGTGAGAACATAAGAACCAATAAAATTACTTCATCTGCTATACAAATTAATGCATCCGCTATTAAATTTAATGCATCCGAAAAAAATAATTTTTTTGCTCCCTTCAGGATTCGAACCCAGCACCTGCATCCATCCACCAAGATGATGCATCCACCGTAGATCTTGATGATCGAATGACTTAAAATGGTTCTCCGTTCTTATTTTATTAGTGGTTCTTATTTGAACCTCTCCCTAGTTGTATATATTTTTTCGATCGGGGCTTAAAATGTATTCCATATTTATTATTCTCTACTGAGTAAGTTTATTTATTTATTTGATACAGTATTGTATCTCATTGACTTATTCAACTTATATATAATTTGTAAGAAATCTAGGTTTCTTATTAAAAAAGAAAAAGAAAAAAAGAACTAACTCAAGTCCAGTGATCGTTTGAAACTTTGAATGTCAAAAAAGTTTTAAATATATAAAGCTTTGAGTTCCTCCCAACAAAAATCAAACTTGAGTTTTCAAATGCAAAATTCTTTACATTCAATCATTTTTTTTTTGTTTTGCATTTAGATTGTTTGGTTTTATATTATAATATTTTTATTTCTTAATTTTAGTTAACAACTACCACATTATTTTAATTATGTAAATTATTACTAGAATATTGTGGTTAATGACTTGGTTAAAAGTTGCGATCAAAAGCAATACACTTTACCAAAGATTCAAGAAACAACTCACGCTCAAGGAAGAACTTTAAAAGTAAAGAACACCGTCATATACGTGGTTTGACTATAAATCAACCTACATCCACGGAGGGTCATCAATCGTATTATTCAGTAATCAATCCAGTAACTACAACTTACAACAAGATGAGAAATCTTTGAGCAGCAATTAGGAACAAATCAAATCCTATCTCATTCACCTCTCCCGATCTTCCCTCTCGCTCTCGTGTATGCTTCGTAGTAAAAACCTCTAAATCTAAACATTAAACAACAGCTTATATATCAAGCAATCGAAACCTAATCACAGCCCTTCATAATGGACGTCTAAGATCAAAGCTATAGAGCTTTTCTCCGCAGCAAAAAACGTTGACAAACAAAAGTAAGAATTCTATTATTCTTGCTGCTTAGTCCCTTAACAAATTGCTGATAGGCCCCTGAGCTTTATAAGCTTTGCAGTCATCCCACAAGTTGATAGTTCAATATTACGAGTTAGTTATATTTAATTATTAATTTTTATGTACGATATAATCTATCTATCTATATCTATATATATATAAAAGCTCAACCTGAGCCAATTTGTGCATTTTGGCGGGAAAAAGAACAACCCATTTATCCAATGTGTAATCCAAATTTGTCTAATGTATAATGTAAAAGTGAAATCTGATTTCCAAAATCAATTCAAGACTTGGACCCCAAGCTTGACATCCAACAATCTTTTGGGTAAAAATAAAATTAATCTTCACATATAACAAACCACCGGATAAACAAAAAAATTGATGGTTAATACAAAATACTGATTTGGAGTTTGGCTTCCAGAATCAAATTCAATACTTACCCTCCAAGTTTCGGCCCCTATAAATATGACTTCTTCACTCCCACATTTCACATTAGTTGTTGGGCTGCAGAGACGTCATTGGCTTCTACAGAGTCGCTGGCAGATGGGCCAAGGCCGGAGTAAGCAAGACGACGACAAATAGAGTCGCTGGCAGATGAGCCGAGGCCGGAGGAAGCAAGACGACGACAAACAAATGATGGGCTTCGCAGTGACACACTGAGGCGGGGCGCAGGCTGCTGCAAAGATCTTGAGGTGAAGTGAGGCGTATGTTCTGCCTCTATATCATTGCAATCTTCTTTTTTATCACCAAAGTTTTGTGGGATGGCATGGTTGAACTCCCAACGGCTGTTGCGAGCTCAGTATCCTCCTTGATTGTAGATTTCTTGATTTTTTTGTCTCTAGACTTGTAAGGGTGATGAATAAGACTTATGCAGAATTAATATAATGAAATTAATAGTTATAATGAAATACTCCATAGATCTAGAGCTTACCTGAGTCAGTGAAAGCGGTGGTGCGACGGAGACGACGGCGGAGAGACGAATTCCAGAGGGGAAGAAGGGAGGTAGAAACCCTAGGAATTAGATTTTATGATTTGGGGATTTAGATATAGGGAAGAAATGGAAGGGAATGAAGGGGGGAAGAGAAGGGGCCGGCCTCGCCGCGCCGGAGGCGGCGAGAACCAGCGACGACCGCCGGAGAAGGAGGGAGAGAGAGAGAGAGGCGATAGGGAGGAGCGATAGAGAGAGAGAACAGAGAGAGAAAGAAAGAGTATGCGTGTGAGAGGAAGGGGAAGAATTATTAATCTGATTCTTATTTTGGTGTTATAAAATCTGAATTATTAATTTATTAAATCTGAATTATTAATTGGGCTTGAACTATATTTGGATCAGCTAATTCTGGTGGACCTGATAGTTTATTTAATGGGCTTAATTTGAATTAAATTAATGTTGGGCTTTGAGTTAATTAACCTAATAATTAGATTGATTTTCACATATTATATATATGTATATATTATAGGCAGTATGGTTTATGATACTCTTATGTTAGAAAACATTTTTATTATTATTTATATTATATAATCGATATTAATTCAAATGTCATATGAAATTTAATAATTTAATCAATGCATTATTTTATTTAGAGTATATAAATAAAATAACAAAGTTTATATATATACATATATGTATGTGTGTGTGTGTGAATAACAAGTTTATTTATTTTAATAAATAAATTAACTTGATTTCTCTTAGGATGTGTTTGCTTTTTATCCTCTAAATGAAGGGATAATATAATGAGATATAAATTTATCACTTAAAGTGGGGACTACATTTATTATATCTTATTTGGTTTGAAGGATAATATATTTATCCACTTCTTATAAGGTGGTATAAAATTATATCACCCTCTTTTAGGTATAAAATTATCCATTTCCCAAGGGATAAGGTGCTGCCCAAAAAATCATACAACCTGCCAGATTTTTTTTATACATCAAAGTAAACGAAGTATAAGGTGGTAAATGCAGCTTATCCCACCCTTATACCTCAAAACAAACACACCCTTAAGCTGTAATGTTATGTTGGATAGGAATCATAAATTCCATTTTTTATTTTGCATAAATATAATCATCTAATTCGTTATATTTCATATTTAACTTTTTATGTGATAAACAATATATTTTTTATTCCATAGGTTACTGATTATTGATTATTTCATAGGTTGGATTTGTTTTAGGTTCCACATTGATTATTGCATTGGCTGGATTCATTTTATGTTCATATATATATATCAATGACTATTAAGTATTGATATTTGAAACTTTAAAATTTTAGATTCTTGATAATGTTTTTTATATGATAGCCTAAAGTTTTGATTTGTATAAGATATTTTATTGTTTGTTATACATATATTTTGCTTTATTTAATATTATATTCCTTCTTATATTTGTAGTTATTTTGCATGTATTTGTGTAATTTGGTACCCGTGCGTATGCACGGGTAAAATCCTAGTGTATTTAAAACACTAATATGATTTACTAAAATTTCTAACTCTAGTATAAAAATCGAACTATTTTTTGCAATATTTCAAAGATCAATTTTTTATTTTTATTTTTTACAAATATTTCATAAATTATAATTAACCCTAAAACAATTAATTTAAATCTTGGCGAGGAAATAGCTAAAACCGAAATATATACAGAAACCAGGGGGAGTAACCGAACCCAATTAATCAAAATTTTTAAAATTAAAATCGAACCGAACCGAAAAATTAAATTAATCTGAAAAATCCAAAAAAATTGAAAAATCGAAAAATCCGAAAAAGTCGATTTTTTGTTATAAAATTCAAAAAAAAAAAAAAAAACTGCTCAAAATTAGATTTATGTATATTTTATCATTATCCATCATTCATTTTAAGAACATATAATTAAAATATTATACTTAGGGTTAGACTAGAAGTTAGATACTATTAGAAAATTATAATTAAAATATGAGTGGATTTTTAAAATGACCACTTTCATATTGTAAAATTAAAAATTGTCCACTAAGATAAAAATATTAAAAAATGGCCACTGTTACCAAAATACCCTTCCACATTAAAAATTTTAAAAATGGCCACTTTACATCACCCCTTTAAAAAATCCCGCAATTCACAACCAGTGTGAATTCACAACCAAATGTGAATTCACACTGGTTGTGAATTGAGAATTCACAACCAGTCGAATTCACAACCAGAATTTTTTGTTTGTGAATTCACAACTAGTCGAATTCACAGCCAAAATTTAATTCACAACCAGTCGAATTCACAACCAAAAATTAATTCACAACTAGAATTTTTTGGTTGTGAATTCACAACCAGATTTATGTTGGTTGTGAATTCAAAACCTGAATTTAATTCACAACTAGAATTTATTTTGGTTGTTAATTCAAGTAGTTGTGAATTTGAGTTTTTAAAGTTTGAATTCACAATTAAAACTGTAATTTATTTTGATTGTGAATTTATAGATTTGGTTGTAAATTCAAGAATATTAAGTTGTGAATTCATCGAGCTAGTTGTGAATTCAAGAACATTAAGTTGTGAATTCATCGACCTGGTTGTGAATTCTTAAATCTAGTTGTGAATTCTTAAATATAGTTGTGAATTCATAAATGTGGTCGTGAATTCAAGAACATTAAATTGTGAATTCATAAATTTGGTTGTGAATTTAAGAACATTAAAAAAATAATTATACAGCTCAATCAAATTGGTGTACAACACCAAAATACAACAACTCAATCTACCATCAAAATACATCAATTCCTCTAAATCAACAACCAAAATACAACAAAATATTATTCGAATCAATTCAATCTACAATTAAAATACAACAAACTATTATTGACTTCGAAGCATTTGGACGTGAATTCATCATTCACTTTGAGCTCGGATTTCTCTAGAAACTCCTTCAATCACACGGATCTTCTTCCTCTCCTTCTCTATTTTCCGCCGCCGCTGGAGATGAAGGGTGGCCGCTGCCGCCTTCAATTTATAGGGAAGAGAAACTAGAAAAACTCAAATTTACAACAGATTTGGGGGAGATCTGTCGAGAGATGAATCGTCATCTCCACCGTCGCCGCCTCTCATCACTGCTACTACCATCACCACCGCACAGCCCCACAGAGATTCGACAAAACCCTAGCTCTGGTGGCTATTATAGCCACAGTGGCTCGCCGCCGCCCTGAAGAAGTAGTGAGGACAACGCCGCTTCAGATCTAGGGTTTTCGCAGCCAAGATCTGGTCGCCGGAGTCTAGTAAAGAGAAGGGCGACGACGGTGGCTCCTGGCTATGGAGTCGCCGGACCACGAAGAGAGGAAAAATAGGCGGTGGTGGTGGTTCGCTGTGCGTCGCGGTGGTGGTGGCTGTGCGCCGCTGCCGATGCGATTGCCGGAGATTGAGTGGCGGCGGAGATTGAGGGAGAAGGAGAGCCGGAGAGGGAGGGAGAGAGAGAGAGGAACAGAGGTGTGAGTTGTGTTGACTGGTACGAAAAAAATGAGAGGAGAGAGATTGTGGATTTTTTTTGGAAAATTGCAAATATTTAAGGAGGGGTATTTTAGTCTTTTCGCGCAAAAAGTGGCTAAAATTTAATGTTTTTATTCTAGTGGCTAAAATTTATTTTTACTATATGAAAGTGGATAGTTTTATATATTTACTTTTAAAATATTATACTATAGATAATACATAATATAAATATAATTCGATTTTTGATTTTGTTAGATTTTATAAAATCCAAGCCTAACTGAACCGAAAAATAGAATTTTTATTAAAATAAATTCGAACCGAATCAAAAAATAAAAAAAATTAAATCATATTTTAAAATTTAAAATTTTGATTTGGATCGATTCAGTTATTCGATTTCGTATTTTTTGGTCACCCCTAATAATAATAAGAAAAATTGGCGCACAAAATGCCAAAGTAAACAGACACGTCATCATTTGGTGAGGTGTGATCGCTGTCACTGAGTTCGCTTGGCTCATAACACACAACGCACCACCCCGCGCTCAATAATCCGAGTAGGGTTTCTCGATTTCGAGCAATCTGAGAATCTAGGTTTTTAAATTTTGTTTCCTTTTTTGGTTGCAATTACTTGGAGCGACGTTTCGGACAACTTTGAAATACTTGCTAAAATAGGCGGCCGGAATTGATTTTTAATACGGAACTGGGATAATTGTTTATGGAGTGGTGTTGCATGACTGGGAAATGAAGGATTCGACGAAGAAATCCACCAGGGTTTCACCGTCGCAGGCGGCCGACCTCCGTCAAGTATAAATGCATTTGCATTTTATCTGCTAAGCTAAACTCGATTTTAGCTTGAATTTAGTCATTCTTCTCTGAGTCTAAGTTTTTTTATGCTGGATTCGTTTCTTTTCTCTGGTAGCTCACTTAGTTGTCATGTTTCTTTATGAATGACTGCTTGCTTAACTTCCGTGTATGAGGATATATGAATGCGAGTGGGGTGTTCCTAATTGAATCAAGTAATATGTCGAAGAACTTTTATAGTTAAACTAGAAGAGACATTTGCGTTTGTTGAGTTTCTTTATTCATTTGAAGTTCGATTGGTTGATAACCCGTGCAAATAAATCCTTTTGGTGGTTAGGTTCGTATGGAAACGTAGAAATGAGTGTTTGAAGATCATATAGTAGAAGGTTAAAAAGTAATATCATTAGAAGAAAAAATGCTAATTGACACCTAATGAAAACAACTATCAAGGAATCAACTTTAAAAGGCACAAGCTCTATGGAGGAAGAGGGGGGAGGTTCCACTTGAGCTTCGAGATGCATATTAATTGGATTTGAGCTGCACACTCGATCAGTATTGGGCATGGATGGCTCCTTGGTTTGATTTTGACAATTGGGGAGAGGTGGTTTGGGAAGGATTTGGATTTGCTGAAACTTTACTTCATTAATGTGTTAGCTTCGAGAGGTTTACTAGCATACAATGGATTAAACTGTGGTGCAACGTTCTTTGGTATGGATTTCTGAACATGATAATTGGCGGGTGATGATGACCGTTCATACTAAGAGATCACGCGAAAGCATAATATTTGTTCCATTTGGTGTATTGACATGGATTTCACCTATCAGTACCAATTAATTTTTATGAGATGAAATAGATTTTCTAGTAATTCTAGATGTAGTAATTTAATAGTCCCCTTATATGAAGGGAAGGCAAAGGTATACTAGTCTCACCTTAAGCGCGTGAATCACACTTGTACTTGATGAAGAAAGAGCTTCAATATTAGGGAAGACTATCTTGCATTATTAAATAGAGATGGAATAGCTTTCCTACCATACTAAATGAAGTGATATAATTATTCTCATCTATGCAACAAAGAAAGGGTATCCTATTGAGCGCGTGGATCACACTTGCTTTATTTTTATGGTGGAAAGATTCGAGTTCAGGAAGGAGTACCGAGTACTTAGCACATTTATATATCTGATTTTTTTATTTGATTTTATCTTCGTAGCACGTTGGTAGTACTTGCATTTGATGATTAGAAAAATCTTCATTTTTAGGGATGGAATATCTTGCATATTCTTTTTCCAAGAGTTTCTATACTTTATTAACTAATTTTGCAAAATAGGAATATGGATTTTCACTTTTAACTGTGAATCAATTGTCACTAGCAATTGTAAAGCAATTTCACCGTATAAATGAAATATGACTTCTATAGGCATTTGCAGGGTCAACGTTTGATAATCTTACCTTGTAGGAATAACTAAATTATAAAATTGATTTAAACAGCTATATATGAGTTGTAATATTTCACATGTTCCCCAGGGTTGTTTTGCTTGGTTAAGTAGATATGAGGTTATTTTTTATACATCACTTTGTTTGTTTGAACTACTCATGCTATTGTAAATCACTCTCCTTATTTGATGCTTGGGCAACTGAGTCTATAGTTGATAATTATACATATTTGCTATCCGATGAGTCTTTTGCATGTTTTGGTCATAAATGTCTCATCGTGTGATTAGTAATTGGTGGATTGTTGGTTTGGAATCGCCCATCATTAATTATTATATTATTTTTTTTCCATTTAGGTTGTTGATCTCCTAAGTCGAGGAAGATGCTTAACCTGGTTATTCCTACAGTCCTTCACATAGAAAAATGTTGGGCCTCTGTCAGTTTTAGGAACTATATTGAATTCAATTGGATCTTCGGATGTAAATTATAATTGGGGTCAAGTTATAATATTCGGTTAAATTCTTTTAGAACATCCAACTTTTTTCCTTGGAGAGCAGCAGCCCCCCCTCCCCCTGCTGTTGTTTTTTAATTACTAAAGAGCTTATGGGTATATGCGCTCTTGCTTGTGAATTATGTTCACGTCTCAATATTTTTGGTCATAAGACATGGCACATTATTTCTTTATGCACTCATCTTCAGGTTTAGAAAATGTCAACTATCGCAAAGATATTTTGACTTTGAGCTTTTACAGTTATGAACTTGTTTCTAATTTTCTTCTGTGGTACTTAGTTGAGAAAAATAGTTCATTTGGTTAATTTTCGTCTCTAAATGAAAGATCTAGGCACAGCCAATGTTTAGTCATATTCAGCAAAGCAGATCTGCTTTGTATGCCTTCTAGCTTTGCCATTGAGAACGAATAATTTTTCTGTTAGTAATCCACCATTCTTCTTGCATAGAAGATGGTCTTGTTTTTGTCTGTTGGTGGGAGCCAATACGTTGAAACCGCATATTAGCAATTGCCACTTGTTACATGGAGAAAGCTCTTCATACTTAGTTTACTTGCATTTGAGAGTTGTCTTGTAAAATTGGGACTGTATTCTGAATTTATTAATAAAGGAATTACATGTTAATGTCATGATATATTTTTGGAATTTATCGGAAGTAATTACTCAGCTATTTATTTTCAATGGACCAGGCAAAGAGCCTGTTACCAGAGGATCAACCTGCAAGAGTTAAAACTAAATCACAGCCATCATGTTCTAATGTTGTGCGCTCGAAAAATCACCTTGCTTGGTATGTTGCACTAAACACAAAACAATTAGAAAAGAAGATCTCTCACATTCCTCAGATCAAATGGAAATGCCCTCCCAAAGTAAGTTGATTGCGGTGAAATGTTATATTAGTCTATTGTAATCACTAATCAAAAGTTGTCTGGTTTCACTCAGCAGTGCTAATATTTTGTTTCATCAGTTTGCTTTAAATACTGGTTGGCATGTCGTTTCCGGTGAAGAAAGCCAGGAGGCAGAAGCTCAAAAGTGTACAGAATCGGCTGACCTCACTACAATACCTCCCTGGTAACATCATTTTTCAGTTTTTTATTTTTTCTCCCTTTTTCTTAACTTGACCATGTAAATCCAATCTGCATACAGCCTCTTTACTCCGCTGCTTGTGGAAGTTGATTGTCATGATAATAGTGAAACACCGATCATCCCAATCATTCCTATTGAAGAAATGGCTGCAGAAATGCCATTCGATACATCAGGACAACCACTGGCCTCATGCCCATCAGTATCCGGTGATCTTCCCGTTTCTCAGTCTGATCCTTCTGAATCTGAAGACCAATCTGTTCATGGTAAATCTCTTCCCCATATTCTGCATGGTCTGGAAAGTGGTGATCTGGAAATTGCAGTTGCTGCGGCTGCTACTGTTGCTGCAGTAATGAAAAGTAAAGATCATATCGACACTGGACTGTTGATCAAGTTCCTTAGCGACCCAAAAATGATTAAGAAATTGATGAATGGAAACGGATTGACATCGAAGCTTGAAGATGAAGCTCCACCTGCACCCAAAGCAATCACATCCTTGCCTTTGCCAAGCTCTACACCTGCTAATGAAACAGTGAGCAAAGCAATCCTATTCAACTCTACGACAGAGCCATTGAATCAATCTTCTATACTGCCTTGCTCTAAAGTCGAAACAGATATCATCAAAGCAACAAGTAAACCAAGTGGTGCTTATGCTGGAAATGGACCAACACACGCATCAAAGGCAGCAAAAAAAATGAGTCAATCACCAAGGTTTATCTCTAGTGGGCCGACTAAAAAGTTTACTGCTTGTTCACACACTCAAGAACAGAAAGTAAGACCTCTAGTGCCTAGCACTTTGAGACCCGATGAGAAAACCATCGACAGGCTACTGAAAAAATATGGTAGTCCTGATAATACCATCGACAGGCTACTGAAAAAATATGGTGGTCCTGATATTACCGGTGTGAAGCCTGTGGACTCCCTTAATCCATCCACCTCAATGCTAAACTTGGAGACGATGAAGACAATGATTGATGATTACGGAGCACCTGATGTGGTTCGGGTAAAGCCAATGGTTTCGCTGGTTGCTTCCAACTCAGTGCCACCAAACATAAGAGAGGTACGCAGAAAACCCTCCACGGGACCAAGTCCTCCATTGCTGGCCTCGACTGCCTCACCTCCTGTGACAAATTTGCACGCCTTGCCCATCGATGCTACAGGTAATTTCCGTCCCTCCTACACACCCATGGCTATCCCTGCCCGTGAAGTTGGCTTACAATATCACAAGTCCTTAATCAAACATGGAAAGATCCATGAAACTGAGAAGGACAAAGTCCCAAAGATTTGCCAATCTGGTAACTACTTGCAAGGGCTAGAGCAGTGCCATAAGATAACCAAAATCGAAACAAATCCAAAATATTGGAAACCTTGCCTATATTTCACTAGCTCAAGAGGGTGTCGAAACGGTCACAATTGCCCTTTCCAGCATGATGTGCCTAAACAATGGAGGGCTACTAGCGCCGTCGAGGCCCCGATAAATCCGGTAGCCATTGCCCCAGTAGCCAAGAGGATGAAGCTTAATGAGCAATTTCAAAAATGGCATTATTTGTGAGATGTTGCTAATGCTATCAAGAAATAGCGCAAACGGCCTTACAAAAATTAAGGCCTTTAAACTCATATGACTGCAGAAAGATACTGTTTTTTACTTTCGCAATTGAAAAACTACAGTATACAGCCTTTTTGTTTTAAAAGCTACTCCCTCCGTCCCATTATTTATGGCACACTTTCTTTTTTGAGCTATCCCATTATTCATGGCATGTTTCCTTTTTGGGAAAAAATAAGGGGTGGATTAAGCATTAAAATGCTCCCTAATTACCCTTAAATAAATCATAACTCTTCTCTCTCTCTTTCTCTCTCTCTCCTCCCCCTTACCAGTCGCCGCCTGCCTCCCTTCTCTCTTCAAACACCATCGCCCGTCGCCTCCACCGCCACCACTGCCCTGGCGCCCCCCACCACGTGGTCGCACCCGCGTCGCCGAAGGAGGGCGGCACCGCCGACAAGAAGAAGAGGCGCGCCGTCCATCTTCTCCTTCCTCCAGCGCGCCGTTCATCTTCTCCTTCATCCCGTGTCGTCTTTCCACGTCGTCCACGTCTGCTGTCCATCTTCTCCTTCCTCCAGCGCCGCCCTCCTCTAGGGCTCCGATTTGTGGAGTTGTGGATTCGAGAGGAGGCCGTGGATTTGGGAATATAGGGCTCCGATTTGGAGATTTAATTTCGAAACTTGTTTGGAATTAATTTTGATCTAGTTTCTGAAAAATTTGTTTGGTTTCTTCGATTTGGTTTTTGAAAAATTTGTTTGGTTTCTTCGATTTCTTCGATTTGGTTTCTGCAATTTCTTCAATTTTGGGAAGAATTTTTAATTTTTGTTTGGTTTCTGCCATGGAGAGAGGGAGAAAGGGAAGGGAGAGAGAGGACCGGGGGGGGGGGGGGGGACGGAGAGGAGTCGACGAGGCGGCGCTCGCTGGCGCTGGCGCCACCGTGTACCGGTGAGGTAGAGAGAGAGGGAGTGTATGTGACTGTGTGTGTGTTTTAATTAAAATAACACTACACATCTAATTCCCTTAATTCTACTCTTCTTAATCTTCGTGCCGAACAGTAACGTCCCATAAATAATGGGACAGAGGGAGTACAATTTACAGTTATGAAAGATAACTTTCTAATACTTTTTTTTAGCAAGAGTTTGTATGTTGAAATTTTTACCAAGTGCCCTCTCGTCTTGTCAAATGGAAATGATTAATGAATTCCATTTCCAGAACAATTGTTTGAATTCCTCATAATAATAATAATAATAAAAACAATTGTTTGAAGGCTCGACAAAAACTTTAACTAATTGAACATTCCGCTCTATTATAGTGCTGCAATATATGATCCAGAATATGGGTCTCGATTTGGACTTGAGGGCTGATATTTGTAAACAATGTGTCTCATCGATGTAATACCTAAACTTAACCAAAAATAGGTCTTCAAAGTATGAGGGCAGACAATCCAACATTATAAAGTTGTATTTTACTTAATACTACTCAGTTCCGTTCATCAAAAGTATAACATTTTTGGTGGGCATAGGTTTTAATAAATTATTGATAATTTTTATATAGTGAAAGAAATGGTCCCATCATTTTATGAAATGTGTGGTTGAAATTGAATTTGAGGTGATATTTTTGTAGATAAGAAGTATTTGTAAGGATAAAAGTTAAGGAAAAAATGTGAGACCATGTTCTAAAGAGAAAAGTGTCATGCTTTTGGTGGACGCCAAAAATAGCAAAAGTGTCGTACTTTTCATGGACGGAGGGACAACTATCTTTGTCCATGAAAACTGTAGTGTGACTACGAGTTTTAATAAATAGTTGGGAGATTATATAAAGTAATTGATCCATTAAAGTTGAGTGAAGAAAGGGTTCGATTAAAATTAATGTTTTAAATAATTGAGTTTTTTTGTAAATATTGAACGTGAATGAATTTAAAATATAAATGGCATTAAAAAGAATTACTCCTTCCATCTCAGCTTTTAGTATTCATTTGAGAGTGACACATTTTTTAATAAATTGGTTAGGTGTGTTGTGAGTGGAATAAAGGTTCCACCATTTATGTGAGTGTTAAAATAATAAAAGTGGAGTAAGGGTCCCGCCTACTTTTACTAAAAATAGAAATTGATACTCCCTCCGTCCCATTAAAGTTGGCCACATTCTTTTCGGCACGGAGATTAAGAAAGGGATAGTTAGTGTTTAATTAAATGTGGTACATCAAAATTAATGAATTAATTAAAATTTCCTTCAACCTAACTTTATCTTCTTCAACCTAACTTCACTGCATCCGGCGACGTCGCCGGCGCCGGTGGTCGCCGCTCGCCCCTCACCCAAACCAGACTTCACCTTCACAGGCGAGCTTCGGCGCCCATCAAAGCTAGGCTTCGATTTTCAGCCAAAGCCAAAAAAAGGCTTCAATCAAAAATTAATCCAGGCTTCACATCACCTTCTTCACCCAAACCAAGCTTCAATTTTCAGCTAAAAACCAAAAAAAGGAAAGAGATAACCCAATCGACACTCCATCGCTAACCCCCAAATCGGCGGACCCAAGCTTCGATTTTCAGCCGCTCGCCCAAATCGCAGCGAAATCCCCTCAATCTCCAAACCCGAAGGAAGCGGCGCTGCCTGGAGAGGCAAATCGGCGACGGCGGCAAAGCCCTAGCCCCAAATCGCAGATGCAGCCGACTGGAGAGGCGGAGCGGCAAAGCCCTAGCCCAAATCGGCGGCGAAGGCAAAGCCCTAGCCTCAAATGGAGGCTTTGGAGCGGCGCTAGGTGGAGGGAGACGGAGGCGGAGGCGGAGGCGGGTGAAGGAAGGCGAGGAGGTGGAAGAAGACGGCGCGAGTGGAAAAAATGGAGGTGTGGATCGGCGCTAGGTGGAGGGCCAGATCCTGAGAGAGCAGAGGCGAGGGAGGTCAGGGGACGGGCGGCCACCGGCGACGAGGTCGGCCGTCGGAGAAGAAGAGAGAAGGGGTGGGGCGCTGGGGGAGGGGGGTTGTTGTGTGCGTGTGTGTTTTGTGTGTGTTTTTAAATAAAGAGAGTTTAGATTTAATTAGCAAATTTTAATTAAATGAATTAATTGGATTTAACTAAAATAAATATTTCCATTTTTAGAAAGTGACCAACTTTAGTGGGACACCAAAAAAATAAATGTGGCCAACTTTAATGGGACGGATGGAGTATTAAAATGTGGGACATCCAAAAAAGGAAAGTGAGATACTAAAAGCTGGGACGGAGGGAGTATAATTTTTTGTTAACAGATGAAAATAAAAATAAGACTATAATTTTCATGAACGGAGGAAGTACTCATATTATTTATGAGGTCTATTATAATATAATTCTACTTGCAAATGACTAAAAAATATTGCGACGAGCAGTATATTATTAACGATTGATGGAATTATTCTTGTCATCGTGTGCCATTTTCCCCTTGGTCTAAGTGTAAGCCTAGTCGAGACCCAGTGGACGTGTTGCTATGTTATTGGGTGGCCCGATTAATTTTTCAGGCCGGCCCAAAATTAAATACAAATGTGTCTTGCAATTAATAAAAGCAAAAAGGAATTTATAAACGTTAGGTGACACATGTAATGCTCATTTTCATTATATGGAGTGCTAATATTCTCTTTACCAGACTTAGGAGGTGATTTGTATAATGGAATGAGGGTGGGAATGGAATGGTAATTTCTACTTTTATTCAATTTCTTTGCTTGATATATTTTCTTTGTAGAAATTATCAGTTTATTTGGAATCACCATTTCTACGTTCATGAGAATCACAATTCTTTCCACCTACCATGGTATTACTCATTATCATTCCATTCCATTCTTAATCCTTCCATCTATGAAACATGTAAATATGAAATATACATTATTATTATTAGCCCAATTGACGATGGTCGATGATTACCGTGTCGGATCTTCTGTTGTTGCTACGATATCTGTTCTTCAGCTACCCCAACAAAATGATACTACAAGTTGCGCGATCAATTCCCAAACTTTCAATCTTTTCAAATGGGGGAAATGGGGGCAATATTGTGAAATAAAAAATAGGGTTAATGTCGTGAAAAACCATGAACTTTGGTGCTATTTCCAAACTTTCCACGAACTATTTTTTTTATCCAATTTTTCATGAACTTAAACACCCGAACAATTTTTCCACAATTTTCAATAAGCCCCAATTAGAGTGCTGACATGGCACTCTTTAAGTCACCTGAAAGATGACATGTCTTCGCCGGCGACATTAAGAAACGACGTCGTCTACATTGGCATCAAACTACGTCGTTTTCTTCATTTTTTATTTCCTACATCTATTTAGGTCTACATTTGGGGAAATTAAGAAATCACTTCCCCATTTCCACGATTGAGGGTTTCAGAAGAATCTGATGAATTTCTCGCCTTCTTCATCTTATGGCGCCTCTTCTTCCATGGCTACACCTGATTCCCTCCCTGAATGTACGTGCAAACTTCGAGTGGAGATGAAAATGTCGCGAACGCACCTCAATCCTGGGCGAAGATTTCTCAGATGCTCCAACAAAGAGGTGATTGTCACGTTTTTTTTGCTTTTGAGTTTATTTCTGTTCTCTCTTCTTCCTTAAAGCAACAATCTTTGTTGTTGCAGAAACAATGTGGCTTCTTTGAGTGGGTAGATCCTGAAATAAAGCCTAGAAATCAAGATGATGATGCTGAAAAACTGAACTTCTGGATTGGAGAATGCTATCGCCTGCAAAAATATGTGGAGGAAGATATGAAGCGAATTAGATTGTTGGAGGATGAAGTGAGACTCCTCAGAATGGAGAAGGTTAAGGGCAGCAAGAACTGGAAGAAGAAGGTGTTTGTTTGTGCTTGTGTTGTTGGAGTTGTTAGTGTGGTAATTCAAGCATTTGTTGCTTAGGGTATAGGGTTGATGGTGTTTTGTTGTCATTCCTCTTGTAACAACCTTGTAATCTCATTGGCAATGGTAATGAGAAGTAAGTTTATTTTCAGAATTCTGTGCAATTATATGTGCTGAATGTTCAAGAAATGGAATAACATAACTGATTATGATATTTATACCATCAAAAACTGAGACAAAACATCTTCAACATCAACAATCCAAATTCAAATTGTCTTAATCCATCTTGAAGAAACAGAAACATGAAAAGTTTGTACATCAAAAACATCAAAAACACCAAACAACATCAAATGGACAGATGGACAGCTCATCTCCACTTCAACAATCCATCTTCAAGTGTTGGTTTGGGATTCCTGTGTAGGGCCTTGAATGGACAGCTCATCTCCTCTTGGGATTTGTTGCACATAACTCCCACTTGCAATATAAGAGTTCCCTGTTTCTTCTCCAATGTAATGGCCTATTCCTTTGCTTGCCTACAATGATGTAAACAAAGTACCATGTAAATTGTAATGTCAAATGAAAATAACATAAGAAACTTAAGGATAACACAGTTTACCTCTTGTCTCTCCATTGCAATCTCCCTTCCCCGGCCCCTACCCCTGCCACTGCCCTTGGGCCTGCCCCTGCCCCTGCCCGTTCCTCTTGATGATGCAGCCACTGTTGTCTGTGGGTTCAGGGGGTGGGCCTCTGTTGTGGTGTCTGTGGCCTCTGTTGTGGGTGCCTCAGTGGGTTCAGTTGGTTCAGTGGGTTCAGGGGGTGGGTACTTTCTTGGTCTTCCCGGCTTCCTCTTCTCACCTTCAGGCTTCTCCACTTCAGCATTCTTGCATGTCCTTGAATTATGCCCAACTTGTAAACACCTTTGGCATGTCATCATGGTGCCTGTCTTTCTCAGCCTTGAAGGGTTTTTTGGGTCTTTCTCATCCTTGTCTCTTCTCTTCTTCTTCTTTGGTCTACCCGGCATGATCCTCACCTGTGGGGGCTCAACTGGATATCCAGGAGCCTTTGGCCAAAATCTCTCACCATTGATTGGCTCAAGAGGGAATGAGTAAGCCTTCAAATATGTCTCTGTGCTCAAATACTTATGCACATATGTGGCTGGATCATCCCTCAAAAAATGGATAGCACTCACAGCATGGATACAAGGTATCCCAGTGAGCTCCCATGCCCTACAACTACATGTCCTCTCATGCAGAGACACAATAAACCTATCCCCTTTCATTGAGACCTCAAATTCCCCTCCTAGACCAGGGTGAGCAGTACAGTACCTAGCTTGTGATTTCAGTTTCTCTAGTTTTTTCCTAACAGGTGGTATTACTATGTTAGTGACAGTGTTCACATGTTGTAATTTCTTATATTGCCTCTCTCTTAGACCACTTCTGATTTCTTCTAGCATGTCGATGATGTGTTTCCCCCTAGCACTCAGAATATACCCATTAAAAGTTTCTGATACATTGTTATCTACCATATCACTAACATAACTCCTTAATTTATGGTAATGGCCCTGCACAGTGCCTCTAAGCAATTGTAAGGCATGTGCTTTGACCCTGTACAACCGTCCATTTGGAACAACTATGTTAAACCTCCTCTTAACATCATTCCTAAAATCCTCAACACACATCTGAGGTCTAACTCTGAAGACCTCAGTGTACTCTTCCCCAAGCCACTTATAACTTGCTTGCTTATTACCAATTGCAAATGCACATGTGTGATCCTTACCCAAGATCTTCACCACCAAAGACTTCTCCTTTTTCTTTATACTGGCATAAATTCTCCACTGACAAGGCTCCTCACAATAAGCCTCACACTGATCCTTGGTTACCCTTCTAAAGTGAATTGGATGACCTTTAACTATGCTCCATGATACCAGTGCTTTCTTGCACTGAAAACCATCCTCAAACCGCATGCCTAGAACAAGCTTCAAATCTGCAATATCTCCCCTTGGATCATACACAACTTTAGGTTGTTTGCTTCTAACAACTTGACCATCTGAGTCACTGCTATCAGACCTCTCTTTGTCAGAATCATCATATTCAGACAATCTTTCTTCTTCATTCTCTTTCTCTAAACCCATTTCAGCAATGACACCAATACTTTCCCTGACATTGCTTCTTGCTTGCATATACTCTTCATCTTCTGACCCTAGCTCTTTATCACCTAAAGAATCATCTGACTCTACGTCCTCTGTCTCACTAAATTGAGGAACATAATCATCATCATCTTCATCTGTTTCATGCAGCTCCTCCATCAGCACATCATGCTCAGTCTTTGGCTCAATATGCACATTCTGCTCCTTCACCACTCTGTCAGTATCCTTGCCCTTCCTTAACTCAATCTGCACATTCTGCTTTTTCACTACACTAGCAGGCTCTTCCCTATCAAACACCTTCTCTTTCCCTTTGGACTGATTTACCTTCCCCTTCCCCTTCCCCTTATTACTACTACTCTTAGTGGTTGTTATAGTCTTCGCAACTGTCTTAGTAACAGTTTCAGATTCAGTGACAGCCTTCTTGACCTTTCCCTTTTTCCCATCATCCACATAGATACTCACACATGTAATTGTAGATGTACAACATTGTATCATTTGCATTACCTGCTTATCATCACACAAATCCATAAACACTAAAGTTCTAGGAACCTTGAAAGCTAAACACCTCCAAGAAGTATACCCAAGCTGCTTGATTTCCTCCTCTAAGTCAAAATAACCAAACCTATCCTTATCTAAACCGAATTTCCCCAAAACGTCACCACCTGAGTACAATCTACTTGCACCTAAGTGGACAAACTTCCCACCATGGTGAATATACAAGCCAAATGAGTCACTGCGCAAATTGAAAAAAAGGAAATTCAATGTGATGGATGGGCAAGAAGAAGATTCAAGGAGATAGTAAATCAAAATCAAAGATTCACAGCAATAGGCAAGTAAAGACTCAATTTTTTCTCTGACCTAAGGGCGGCAAAGTACTATGGGCGACAAATTCTATACAGGGGGAAAGAGAAATACCTATCTCCCATTTCGCGAAATATCGTCGTCAATATCTCTTACTTCGTCTTCTTCTCGGCGCCTCACTCGCAATATCTCGTCGTCCCAAGGTCAAATTCTCCCATAACAGTTGCAGTCAAGATTCGACAATGGTGAATGTAAGAAAATGCGGTGAAATTAGGTTAGGGTTAATATGATTTAACCCCAGCAAAAGAAACGGCGTCGTTTGATGCGAATTCTAGCTCAAACGACGTCTTTTCATATACTTTATCAAAACGTCGTCGTTTCGACTAATGCCACGTAATGCCACGTAGGCGCCACCTAAGACCGGACAATTACCGGAGGTAAAAATTGTGGAAAAATTGTTCGGGTGTTTAAGTTCATGGAAAATTGGATAAAAAAAATAGTTCGTGAAAAGTTTGGAAATAGCACCAAAGTTCATAATTTTTCACGACATTAACCCTAAAAAATATAAGTAGAGTTATTGTTCAACTCCCCTAGATCTCCGGTGTAACAGTGTTTTTCCATTGGGCCATGACTTTTTTGCGGGTTTCACATAGTGGATAACTTGGTTATCAAATGAGCCCATTTAGCGCCCCAAACCTAGCCTTAAATAACTATTCAAACACGCCCCAAGTGAAATAGGGACTATAAATAAAATTACCCTTAATTCACCTTTGAACAGGCCTGTCCAGCCAATGTTTTCAGGAGCAGCGGAAAATAAATAAAGATATCGTGCAGATCCATAATGTTAAAGAAACAGACACTAAGAACCCATCACAGAAATGATATCATATACTGTATGTGATTTGAGTGTAAGTATGACAACATATAAAACTGAAATGGCAAACAAATTTTGGTATAGGCAAAAGAATTAGGCTGTTCTGATGATGATATGAACTCCACTATCAGTGTCCACGATATCGCTTATCTCTCCCACCTTAAGACCAAATGTCGCTTCTTCGAAAGGCTTCTGCATCTGACCCCTTCCAAATGAACCTGCGCATTGCAACAATTTCACTCACTTCAATTTCTGCTCCACTCTTTCATATACAATCATTAATAAGGGAACTAAATCTTCGCCTACATATCTCAAATCCAATATATTCAGATATCTATCAACAATTGCATTTTGTTTACTCTTCTAAACTTTGCTAAAACTTATGTTCTTTACCATTCACAGCGGGACTTTGTGAAAAGGTGTTCAACTCAGCCCGGCCCGGAACCGGAACCGTCTGGTTCCAGTTTGTACTTTCCGGAACTGTTGAACCGGCGGTTCCAAACCATGACACCTTGTGTTATTATTTTTTCTGGTCAGAAGCTGGCGGCACCAACCGTTGAACCAGCGGTTTGAATGGTTGCCCTTCCAAAACTTTGAAATTTGAACTTTTTCATCCACATTCATTTATAAATATACCCCCTAACCCCAACCCATTTTTACAAGTTTAAGTTTGTAAATACAAGTTGTAATTAACTCACTGTAATGGACTTATGTTATACACAAATCCTTTTATGTAATTGCATTATTTCATTTATTTTGATGTACATTTCGGCAAATTCAAGCCAACACTCAAAAATATAATGAAAACAATTTTAAAAAATTATATTAAGAAAAAATCACACGGTTTGAACTGGAACCGGCGGTTCATGAACCGGACCGGAACCGTCAATTTCGACTCCGAAACATCAATCGTCTACCCTATCATACTGTCCGGTTTCAGTTCCATATTCTTGGAACTGTGAACCGACGGTTCCAAGCTGGTTCAAACCGGAACCTTGAACACCTCTATAACAAAATCACTATATAGGACAAACTTTTGCTATTAAAGAAAAATGAGAAATCATAGAATATGGATGACTTTGGGCGGTTGCCTCAAGGGGCCAAGGGCACAACAAAGTCATGTGTCATGTGGCGCCATATATATATATATATATATATATATAATAAACATTAATATTTTAATAATTATATATTTAAAAAAATTATATCAAACTTCCTATAAACAATTCTCTATATTAAAGAGCCTCATTTTGCATAAATTGTATACAACTTTCAAAATTCTCTATGATCTTTAATTTTATACTCATTCCACCCACAAAAAATAGTCCTGGAAGGAAACGACACTGGTTTTAATAAAAATAATTGAGTGTATTATGAGTAAAGAAGAGGTCCACTTAAAAAGTAGTGTTAATAATGATAATTAATTGTATTGTAAGTAGATAAAGGGGCCACCATGTGATAGAAAGTTTCCAAAAATGGAAAGAGACTGATTTTTATGGACGTCCCATAATGACAAAAATGGACTATTTTTTGTTGATGGAGAGAGTATTAACTCTTTATACATTTAAATATAACTGAAATTATTATGGCCAACACAAAATTAAACATAAAACAAAAGGAAAAGTATTGAAGGTCATGTTGGCATCACTAAGGAAGTATAAATAAGATAGGGGTCGGGTTGTGTATGTGGAAGAGAGATGAATATTTTATTTGAGGGTTGAGTTGAGGGAGGTCACTGTGAATAGTCTTAGAACCTGAAAGACGGGGAAAACAAAATTAAAAATGAAATTATTATGGCTAATACAAAGGCACGAGGGAAAGCAAAAATCATAAATGAAACGATGCTTTACCAATGATGTTAAGATTTTTTGTAGAATTAGAAGCTCGGAGAAATCCCCCAACACAGAGGCTTGAATGTCATAATTTAGAAAACATGCATGAGCAAAGTGGCAATATTAAAGAAGAGAACGGAGATCTAGAAAACACAAGGGTTATAATTCCAAACAAAGACAGGGTAGGGTGGGCAGGCAATCATAAATTGGGATTAGCAAACTACAAACTTTTTCAACGAAGATGTAGATCAATAAGATCCGAAGAGCATTGAGGCACACATCAACAGAATCGGACAAGATCAAATAAAGTACAGGGTTTAATGCCATAACAGGCTATGTGTGTTTATGAATTCATGATTCCATATAGCACAATAGGAATGTTTCTACAGGTCAGCCATACAGTTGCAATATAATTTAAAATTCAACCAAAAGAAGAAGGAACACAAATGTCCAGCTTGGGGAGCAGGAAAACCAACCAAATGAAACGGTATGAAAACATCAGTAATATGGCTATTTATGTCTTACTCCCATGGATCTATCCAAGCACCACTATTGAAATGATAGCAAATAACACAAAACTGTCCAACAATCACCAAAATCAGTTCGGTAGCAGATCAAAGTGCATACTAGGGTTCAATGCTATGCCAAAATATACATTAAAGAAACTAGTAGTTGATCCACTTAAATATTGAACGATCTCGATCTTTTCATTTGTATGTTCCTTGCACTATTTGTGCTTGCACGCAATATTTCTAACAACCGTACAACACTTCAATATTGGCTGAAAAGTTAAGCTGAGAATTCAATTTGAAACAATCTTAAGGAGAGTTAACTATTGGTCGTCGCATTTCACTAAAAAGTATCATACTCTGTAGCAATGCCTATTATTGAATTTACTATTTTGTCCTTGTTTAATATGCATGCATTATGTGAATAGTAGCTTGCAAGTTCAATAGCTAATTTCAGAAACCAAGTTTTCTTTTCCATGAGTTCTTTCATTTTGTACAGCAATTTGCAACCATGTGATGGCTGGAACAGCCGTGACCAACTAAGTACTTATTCAGCTCAATATGGCCAACTTAGTATTCAGCTTAAATTCGACAACCAATTTACAAACAATTTTTTTTCAACAAAGTCTCCCATTTTGTACAAGTGTACAACTATGAACTATCTGCAACTTTATGTTTCTAAGACAGCCAAAACCAACTATGTAGCTAATAGAAGTACTTATTCAGCTCAAATTATGGCCAACTAAAGTATTCTGTTCCAACACAATATTTTAAATGCACCAACATTTCAAACCCATATATAAAAAGATAACACTTGGAGCAAAATATAATGTTGTACAACAGTACAAGTGATGCAGCTCCCAGTTTGTATAAAAATATAGAATGAGTTGCTGACTATGACAATTATTGTAGATACAGTGAAGTATAATACGAATAACAATAACTAACAACGATAATAAGACAGTATTGTATAGTCCTTCTGCACATATTATTGCCCAAACTTAATTAAACCCGTAGCCTAGTTTAAGATCATATTGATCTAAGTATCAGATATTCAAGCATAATGGGCTTCATGTGGTTCAAACTTCAAATTTCTCCCAGGAATCACCGTTGATAATATATCTATATATACATCACATGTTATGCAAAGTTATCTCATTTATTACGACTCAACGTGTAAAAAATATCCTTATTCAAACACCAAATCTGAACAATAACTACAATTAGCTTTGGTCTTCTACCTAGAGACCATACTATATGGTGGTGGAATTTTTTCCCCCATTTTTGTAGCTTAATTAATTTAATCGATAAGTAGGCATCAGTGACCTCAAAAAAACTAACTGGTAAAATTACAGGCATCTTTAATATCAAATCCGCCTAGTAATTGGCAGCTAAATCAATCTATTTCATAGGAAAACCCTAAGTAGTAACAAAGGAAAAGCGTGGGGAGGTAGGGTTCACAGAAACGGACCGAGATCGCCGCCGCGCTTGGCTGAGCTGCAGTGAGAGTGCTTGGTGGCGAGTTCCTGGAAGGAGGCGACGCCGGCGAGGATGTCGCGGCGGAGGTCCTGGAGCTGGGAGACGGCGTCGTCGCGGGTAGTGGCGGAGATGAGGGTGCCGTCGGGGTCCTTCCAGGAGGACTTGCGGCGGGAGCCCTGGTGCTTGATGAGAATGTGCGAAGCCTTGACTTTCTCCGAAGAGGACATTTTGGTCTTTTTACTGCTGCTGTGCTTGTGCTTGTGGTGGTGGTGGTGGTGGTGGTGGTGGTGGTGGTCGGCGCGATCCGCCGACGGTTTCCTCTTCCGATCGGACTCTATTTTGGCGGATTGGGAGTTTTTCTCTACGGTGTGTTGGTGTGCGCTTCTTACGATCTGGCGGTTGGAAAATGGAGTATATATTTATCCGGCCAACAACATATGGTCAAAATAGCTGCTGTAATCTCTTTCTTTTACTATTTCTTTGTGCCAAAAACCAACTTCATATGGAAATATGGAATGTCTTAGTTTTCAATATAATCTTTGTGTCTCATAGCACTCACAATGGTTACACGATAGCCCTTACACGATAGCTCTATCGTGTAAATGTGCTATCGTGTAACCATTGCGGGAGAACATTACACGAGGGCTACACGTTCTATCGTGTAGTCCATTTGTTCATTGCGTGTTTCACACGCGCCATTATCATGTAAGTTATCGTGTAAGTTATCGTGTAAGCTATCGTGTAACCCCACTGCAGCATCTTTACACCATGTGGTCCCCCATCATAAAGTAGACTATCATCTAAGCTATCATGTAACCCCATTGCGGATGCACTCATGATTACTAAAATAATATTGGGGGTTGTTTGAGAGGATAGATAAAGTCAAAGATAATATACATGTTTGGGATTAATTAGTTATCAAAATTCGTACGACACGTATGAATTTGTTGTATAAAGATATGAATTGTGAAAAATAAATTTTTGCTACATTTAAGATTTGAACTCAGGACCATCAATTCATCCAACATGATGATTAATCAATTGTAGATTTTGATGATCTAAGGGCTGAAAATATTCTTATTTTATATCTTAAAAAATGTACTTATTTTAACACTTCTCATTAGTTATTTGATAACTACGATACACATATTAATAAAAGTCTGAGATAAGACTTCGACTCGTGTAAAAATATTGTTCCTCCTAGGATAATATATCCGACTTTTCTCTTCTGTTTTGTCATCTAAACATGAACAGTAACACAAATTAAAAAAATAGGAGATAAAAGTGGGAAAACTATCCACTTTTGTGTGGTGTAAAAGTCCCGACCTTTCTCTTTCGTTTTGTCATCTAAACGTGAACAGTAACACAAATTAAAAAAATAGGAGATAAAAGTAGGAAAACTATTCACTTTTGTGTGGTGTAAAAGTTCCGTCTGCGTGCGGATTGCTGATTTGATTATATATTAGATGCCTCTTGTAATTCTAAAAAAAAATAAGAGACAAAAAAATCCTTGTACATACACGAATTTCAACTCGGATACAAATAGAATAATACACATTTTTGTTTAAATATATTTTATTTTTTATCTATCTTGTCTTATCATAATATGCCTACTAAATATGCCCTTGATATTTAAGATTTCTACTCCCTATACTTTTATCATGCATCATGATTATTAAAATAATTTAATTCATAAAATATAAGTACATTATTTTCTAGAAGAAAAAATGATTTAGTTAAAACCAAAAAATAGGTTTTTACCATGAATTACTTTGAGGTTGCCAAAAGGGCAAATGGTTTTTAATACCCACTTTTATAATACATCTATCAAATCTACCCAACTATATAAAACATCTATGAAAAATACCCACTTCATGGTGAAATACCATTCCTACCCTTATACTTAAACCTCTCTTAAATTAAAATTGGGCTTAAATGGTATATCGGCTGGAAACTTTCCTCGTGCCCGATAGGTTACTCTGTAATCTGGGTCTGGACTGTGAGACAACGCCACGTACTTTTAAGCAAAAACCGGTTTAATTAATCCTTGTTCAAATTGATCCTGCGCTTCTCAAAATGGTATCAGAGCGGGTTTTTATAGAGGAATTATGTAATCTTTAATTTATTTTATAATTAACCTATGTGGGAGGAGACTCCACTGAAAAATATGGATCCGGACGAGTGTCCGAGATGTGTACGATACAGGAATTCTCTCCAACATTTGGAGGAAGAAACCAGTCGCCTAATAGGCGATCTCACATGGAACAATCGAGCCCTCGTTACCAACCTACGACGAGGAGGAGATATCGAGCTTATTCGCGAGATTATCGCGAGTATTCAATTCTATCATGAGAACCTCATGAGATTCGCCGCAACCAGAACGGCGATAGAACGAAACAGAGACGAGGCCCATCAGTCACACGATTGATGGAACCAAAAAACAAGGCGGGAGTAGCTTATCCAAGCTACCACAAGATCGAGCCAGATTCTTCCGAGAATGTCAACCTGCGGGAGATTCAAAAGACGGTGGAGTATTACGGCAACAAGCTGTATGAGCTACCGATGGAGATGAGCAAAATATCACTCAAACAAGAGGAAATACTAACCCTCTTGCGTGATATCCAGAAAAAGAGTGGAGGAGATCGAAAGGCGAAAACCATGTTCCGGAAAAATTCGGAATCAATGGTCCAAAGACCCAACGTATCTACCTCTATTCGATGCAGCACCCAAGGAGTTGCAGCCGAAGGACATAATCCGAATCATGAAAGGCAAATATCATGAATAGCCTTGATAGAATCGGATTAGAAGATCTACAGGAGTTAGCAGAATCTTTTGCTAACCTCAATATGGTTGATCTAAAGATGAACCAAGGAGATGAGGCGCCCAAAACCGAGCCTCAAGAAGGAGAACCGTCAAAGAAGGGACCAGCTCAAGAAGATACAAGCCAGTTCCAACGGACCAAACGACGGAGGCCTCGGATGCAGGATACTCCTGTAGGAAAGGTCACCTTAGAACCAATCCATCCATATGGATTGATTCTCAACCTCGACGAAGCCAGTTTCAAAGAATGGGAGGGTCTCATCGACGAATGGGCTTCATCATTAAAAGTCGTGATTGCCACAATAGATTACGACAAAAAAGAATTTGCCAGAATCTTCGAAGCTAGCTTAGCAGGCATGACAAAACAATACTGGGATAAAATTGATGTCCCAGCAAGGGAAGAGATGTTCAGTAGCACGTCAATTTATGAAATCATTGATGTAACTACTAAACAGATAAAAATCCATTTCTTGGGAATGGGTTTTTTCGAATGATCCGCAGAGGAGAAGCGCAAGAAATATCAACAGGCACTTTACAATCTAAGATTGATGGTGCTAGAGCCAAAAGCTCTCGATGAATTTCTGCGACTGTACACCCTATATGTCCATATGGGGGTGGTTGAAGAACAGAAGGCCATGGACCTCTTTTTCCCAAAGTTTCCAAGTCCATGGAGGGAGATGCTCATCAATGAGTATGTATCACCAGGAGGATATCCACTTGATAGCGCTTCAAGGAGGATGTCTTATGTCCACAAGAAGTTGTCCGAATGGTGCCAAAAGGCGGCGGACCAGAGGAATCTCAAAAGATTGAGAAATCTCAACAAGAAATCTCCATTGATGTGCGACAACATTGATCTTCCAACAGAGATTGGTGCTGAGTTGCTGTATCAACGGAAGAGCAGAAAGAAATATAGGTACCAACCCTATGAAAGAAAGTCCAGAAGAAGTTCTTGGAAGCCAAGAACTATGTGGACTAGGCAGAAGGCGCGCTCCTACAAATCAGGCCAACGGAGCGGACCATCAAGAAACCGATTCTCAAAACAAAAGAGAATCCCGGCAAGAAAAACTTTCAGGCGTACTCAAGCCAAAACAAATGAAAGTTTTAAGGATTGCAACTGCTGGACGTGTGGTGCAAAGGGGCATATTTCCACCAATTGCCCAGACAACGAGAAAAAGATGATAAGGAGATTCGAATCCACACCAGATATCGAAGACGCCATCTACCACCAGGAATTGATACCCGTGTATCAGTTCGAAGATATATCCTCTGATGAGAGTATATACGAGCAGGAAGAAGTCTTTAGTTCTGAAGATTCGGAGATGACCGATGGATCAACCGGAGATGAGTCAGACTAAAGAAGAACACGAGGTCCACCACATCCAGAAGGAGGATCAGAATGGATTCACTAGCCATTTTCTGATTCCACAAGAAGAAGTGGTGAAAAAACTCGTGAAGAAACTTAATAGGGAAACTGGAGAGGTACAGACATACCAAGGGTTTTCCAATGGAAGATTGAATCGAGTTTTAAATAGCTTGATTCCATCCAAGAGGAAGCATCATGTATATTTTGGTGTTACAAACCGAGAAATGGCGCTTCCAATTGAGATTACAAGTAATCAGGTGGAGATCCAGCTGGTTCCAGCCGAAGACATTATGCAGGATCTTAAGAAAATGAAGCCAGAAGTCGCAAGCACGATGAAATGGATTCATATTGGAGCAATTCAGTTGGTAATCAAATCGTCCCTCTCCCCAGGGACAGACCAACCAATTGACGTCGCACTTTGCGACAAAAGGATCAGAGATGCTAGAGCATCAGTTCTTGGAGCATTCTCGGGCAATCTCTATGCCAAGAGGATTATAACCGAGTTCTACCCACAGATCGCTTATAATCTACAGGATTCATCCTTCAGCCGAGCCCTGACCCTCTATCAGGACTACAAAAAGAAGGAGCTTATGACGGGAGGAAATAGGCCATACTCACTGACTTATCAAGTCTCGTATGCCTTATCAAATTCCCATCACACGGAATTATTTCTGAGAAAAGAATTTATTGAAATTCCATAAATATTCAAGGAGGTTGCCAAGGCAGTCAATCCAAACCGAGTGGAGATTCCTCAGATCGGAGAAATCGACATCGATATTGGAGACAAGCAGGTGCTTAGTCACACCCAGAGTCTCAGATTGGGAGCACCAAGGCTATCATTCCAAGGGAATAGGCTAACTTCAGGGCCTATAACAAGAAGCTTCTCTCATTCGTATGAGAGAAGGGCGATCCAGGAAACACCAGTTCCGGACATGAGAATCAAGCTCAAATGTCCCGAAGGATGGAGACAAGTTTCCACAAGATTTGATACAACAAACAGGGAGAACAAGTTTCCTTGTAGTTCGTTGTATTATTTGGCAAATCCAGGAGACAACCGATACATCGGAACTCTGGAGGTTGGAGGTTTTGAAATTCAGACCGAAGGCCAAGGCGGACAAGAAGCGGACGTCCTGATCTTAGGACGAGATTTCCTTGACAAATATAAACCATGGTTATGGAAATCAGGAGGAATGGAGATCACAATTGGACGGCAAAGATTGATGATCCAATGACAAGTCCATTCTCAATATACATCTCTGTAGGGATGTTGTATGAGAAATTCAAAGCAGAATATTTTGCTGCTTATGTGGATTCAGGAGCAGGAATCTGTACAGCAAAACGAGGAGTCTTTCCAGCAGAAGTGGAAGAAGACCTACCTCGAATTGCAGGAAGGGATCTCTCCAAAAAGGTTTTGCTCTTATCAAAGGGAGTAAAACAAACGGAAATATTAATCGGCGGAGCAGGACAAACACCTTGGTACAAGGTCAAAACTCCACCAATTTATTTCCATGATATCGGAGCAGATATATTATTCGGAAATAATTTTTTGCAAAGCTTCAAGCGGTACATACAAGACAATAAAGCCAGGAGGCTAGTGTTCACAACTAATTGTGATCACAAAATCATTGTGCAAAGGCTCAATGGAGCTTTTCATCGCTCGATGCCAATCAAATTCCGGAGCAAGCGTGGTGATGAGGGCAGACTCCGGAGACCCCAAATGAAGGATCAAAGGAGATT
Source organism: Salvia miltiorrhiza (assembly GCF_028751815.1). NCBI lineage: Eukaryota > Viridiplantae > Streptophyta > Magnoliopsida > Lamiales > Lamiaceae > Salvia > Salvia miltiorrhiza. The sequence goes on along the minus strand of NC_080394.1, from coordinate 18,527,413 downwards.
CGGAGAAGTTTTGCTCAAATGCAGAACTGAGGGATTCCCAGATCTCTCCGAGGAAGAAATTTAAATCCTCAAAGTCTCCCTGATATCACACCAAGATATCAAGGAAGAAGAACAGGTGTCCATTGCCGACGTCAAAAGGAGGATTCAGAAGTGTTACCATGAGAATCCTTTGGCATGGTGGGACAAGAACCAGCTCAAAGCTACCTTGAAAGTTAAAACTGTTGGATTTGTATACTGAAAGCAAGAACGTTTTATGCTTGTATACAATGTTTCCTAAGTTCACTATCTAATCTCCTATCTGATTGTGTTCATGATTGCATATGTATGTTCTTTATCTCTATATAAGTAGATTATATGGTGTGTTGTAGATCACAGAAGACCATATAATTGGAATAACCTTAAGAGATATAATATGATCACAGCCGAAATAACTCTAGGACAAGTTATTGGTTTAGGCTGCAGTATAGATGGAAGTAGTTTGTCTTGGCTACTTGTCTATACTGGTACGTCATTACGTATTGATAGGACCACAGTTTGAGATGTATTCTTCTATCTGACTTAAGTGAAGAATCAAGATCTCGGTGACTTATAAATCTTAATACTAATAAGTATTCAGATATATATATTAATTCGTATATCACTTTGACTTACTATGGGTGAAAGTTATATACTAACTCGAGTACTCTGTATCTTGGGTGATAGCGGTTAATATATGATATTTGATTATCTGTATTAGTACCCGTATCCGGTATAGGATAATGACATCCCCTTAAGGAGCTCAATAAGGTTTATTACGCTAAACCCTGCAGGTTGATTAAGTTCAGGCGTAATAATAAAGTTTGAGTGGTACTGCTTAAGGAATTATTAAGAGATTAATTAATTTAAGCTGTCAGAGCTCTAATTAATTAATGGATGTCGGATATTTTAAATACGGAGATTTAATAAGTCTAAATACAAGCCCCGACTCATCACCGGCAATAAAGGGGTAAGTCAGTATCGGTTCTCTAGTGGAATGAACTGATATTTATAAATTAATTATGGTCTGGGCTGACCATAGATAAATTAATTTATTTGAGGCCCATCTTTATTCCTTGTATCTGGTCCCTGGGCTGGCCCAATGTCTCCTAGCCCAAGTAGGGCAGATTTTCGGCCCTCACACTAAAACTGGCGCCCCCTCTCAGTTTCTGTATTATTAAATACAGCTGTCAGCTCTCAGGAAAACACACTGATAAAATTAGGGTTTTGAGAGCAGAGAGAGGCGCAGGAAAAACGTGAGGTGATTTCTGTCTTGGGAATTTCCATAGCTCGTTGTCCATCCAACGTTGGGAATTGAGCGGGATACAGTCGAGAAGATCAGAGCTAGAGTCAGATTTTCGCAGGAAACCAAGTTCTGGCAGTCTCCGTAAAACGGCCATAACTTCTTCCACAGAACTCCGATTCAGACGAATCAGGTGGCCACGGAAAGCTCTCTCGAAGACGAAGAAGTCGTATTTCTGCACTAAATACGATTGGAGGTCGTTTGAGGGGTCAAACGGAGCGTTGAAGTTGGCTGACCTGTTCAGCGACAGATTGACGAATTCTTAGGAATTCTTCAGGTATTTCTGAACTCCAACGTGCAGCTGTTAAATTCATAGGAGCATGTTAGGATTAATCGTTGTATGATAAATTAATAATAATCCAAGAAACGATCATCGGGCAAAGCGGAACGTTAATTCAGTTTAATATTCCTACAATTGGTATCAGAGCCCAGGATTAATTTCTTGGCTCTATTATTAATTTATGTACGATTAATAATATGCGTTGTTTTTACTGCTGCTGTTCTTCGTGGTCTGTTGATTCGTGGGATACGTCGTTTTGACGTTGTAATCGTTTTTCACCACGAGAAAATCCGTGGTTAGATTAGGATTTCAATTTTGTTTTTGTTTTTCCGTTGTAATCTGTAAAAATTGAAAATCGAAACGAAGATGACGACGAATCAACATCGAATGGACGGAGGTTGGAGAGCCGGAGGCAGGGCGTCTGTACGCCAGGCTGTTGCTGCTGCGCGCCGGGCTGCCGCTGTACGCCGGGCTACCGCTGCGCGCCGGGAGGCTGCTGGCGCGCCGGGCTGTGCGCCGGGCAGGCTGCTGTGCGCACCGGGAGGACGCTGCTGCACGCCGGGGCTGCGCGCCGGGAGGCTGCTGCTGCACGCTGGGGCTGCACGCCGGGCTGCGCGCCGGGAGGACCTGCTGCACGCCGGGGCTGGGCGCCTGGGGGAAGGTGCCTGCTGCACGCCGGGGCTGCGCGCCGGGCTGCACGCTGCTGCACGCCGGGCTGTGCGCCGGGAGGGACGCTGCTGCACGCCGGGGCTGTGGTGCGGGAGGCTGCTGCTGCACGCCGGGAGGCTGCTACTGTGCGCCGGGCTGCTGCTATGCAGCGCGCTGGGAGCTGTGGCGGCGGCGCCTAGGGAACTCCAAACCCTAGGTGGGCGCGGGTTTCAAGAAACCCTAGGGGGCCCAAACCCTTTTTTCAAAGACGGGCCTGATGAAGCTGTTCGGGCCGAGTTTTACGTTTTTGAGCCTTTTCTTTTCTGTTTTAAATGTAATAGATTAGTTTTGGGGTTCCACGAATGGGTCACGAAGAACTTTATTCTTTTAATTCTGTTCTTTGCATGTCGTGGTGTTAATCCTTTATGCTCTTTGCATGTTGTTTTGTCTTTGCTTGTTAATATGTGTTTATTAACTGCGCTTAGACAAGCATGCTAGGTTTATCGTTTTCTTAAGCATGTTTTAGAATTCTGCGAGCATGTTTTACATGTTGCGTTCTAGATGAGCATGTTTAGGATTATGTGTTGAGCATGATCAAACCTTTTGAAATAAAAAGACTAAGCTATTAAATAATTTTATAGATGATTAAAAATTATTTAAACTCTCCACAAACGGTCTCAAGACAAAGTGATTGACAATGTGAGTAAACGTCCACACGATCGTGGCTTACTTCATGTTCGATTTCACAAGTTTGTTGAGTTGAGATTTCTATTAAAAATATTTAAATCCATTTAAGTAGTGGGAATTATGCGGTAAACGTCCACACGATCGTGGCTTACTCGTATAATTTTTCACAAGTACCTTAGAAGATGGAATTAAATAAGATAACTAAGAAATTAAATTGAATGCGACATGGTCCTAGTGAGTATGTCAAATTCGAGAATTTTATTTCAAAGTTAGATTGTGGTTATTGTTTAATAAGTTTTATTCTTAAAATTATATAGACCTCCACATGCGGTCTCAAGACAAAGTGATTGAGAATATGAGTAAACGTTCACCCTATCGTGGCTTACTTCATATTTGATTTCACGAGTTTGTTAAGTTGAGATTTCTATTAAAAATATTTAAATCAATTTAAGTAGTGGGAGTTATGCGGTAAACGTCCACCCTATCGTGGCTTACTCGCATGATTTTCATAAGTACTTTAGAGGATGGATTTTAAATAAGATAACCAAGAGGTTAAATTGAAAGCGGTATGGTCCTCGTGAGTATGCTAATTTCGAGAATTTAACTATCGAGGTTAAATTATGGTCGCTGCTTAGATATCATTTCAAGTACAATGTACAACTCCCCATCGGAGTCCCTTCTTGAATATGATATGGTCTAGTTAAAGTCCGACTATTAATTTCCTTTGTCAAAAGGTTAAGTTGACATGGATGGAAGTTAAACGACTAGGTAAATAGTCTGGTTGAGGAAATCATGGTAAACGTTCACCCTATCGTGGCTTACTCGTGAGTTTTCTTGGGCAGTTGGAGGTTTCATTAATATTGTTTTATCAAAAGGTTACAATATTATTATTACGAATTATGTGCTTTATGTTCGTTACTTTCAGATATGTCTATGTCTCTTATTGTTTATTTATTCTTGCACAAAGTCTTTTAACCGGTCCACATATATAAAATGGAAACGCAGTTTTGGATTTCTATCTTTATCACAAACTAACACAATTTTTGTGTTGCTTATTACTCCACATTCTTATGGTCCGAACAATGAGTTAACTGATGAGAAAAAGGAATTACATAAAAGGTGGCATGTGACGAATAATGTGGCTATATGCTTTGTTATGAGTATAATGTCACAAACCTTGTAGCTCCAACATCAGGGCATGGACAATGCTATTAGCATCATGCTGAATCTCAAGAAAGTGTTCGGAGAGTCGGACTGAGCTGCTCATTTAAATTTGATGAGAGTAATCTTGTTAATTTTATGAGTGAGCACAGCTCAGTGCACGAGCATGTCATGCAAATTTTGACGGACTTGACTTGCTCAGTGGGAGTATCGACGGTGAGGCAAAAGTCGATATTATCCTGAACTCTCTTCCCAAGTCTTTTAATTAAGAACTTCCGCCTCAATGCTGTTATGAGCAAGAAAGATACTTCTTTTGAGTTACTCTAGTTACGGCTAAGGAAGTTGTGGGAAAGAGATGTGCAAGCACTTGTTATTGCCAAAGGTGAGCCATCTTCTTCGTCGAATGACGGGAAGAAGAAGGGTCCAAGGGGCAAGAAAGACAAGGGAAATAGTGGGAGTAGTGGTGTGATAAGATTGAGTATTGGAGATTTTTTCTTTCAATACTCAAGGCAAAGGGTTAAGGTATTTCACTTGCTATAGTAACTGAGACATGTCAGCTCGTTTTTCTACTCAGTTATGAGTAGTGGATAACGAGAGAAACTGATAATGATTGTTACATCTTGCATGGCTTTTCATAAGCTGACAAGGAAGCTGAGAAGTGATGAGATGATAGTCTTCCTAGGCAACGTGACTAGAGTCGCAGTTGTTGCAATTGGAGACTTGTCTTTAAGTTCTAAAGACATAGTTTAGTTTTTGAGAGTTCCTTATCATGTTTCAAAATTTTGAATAGATGGATCACATGTCATTTTTGATAGTGGTGTTTCTATCATAAGAAATGACAAAGTTGTCTATTCTGGTATTTTTGAACATCTCTCTTCATACTATAACTTGTCTACAAAATACCTTTATATTGCATTTACATCATCGAACAAAAGAAAGAGAAAAGTTAAGGCTAATCTCTCATGAGGATCTTACACATATATTGACACCCTAGATTAGGTCGCATCTATCTTAACAGGATCCAAAGGCTCTTGTCTAAATAGTACATTGGATTCAGTCCAGGTTGTACCATTTGGAACCTGCGAATCCTGTATAGAGGAAAAGATGGAGACCGGGTCATTCATGACAAAGGGGATAAAAGGCCAATAATGTGTTAGGAATGATCTTTTCTGATTCATTGTCAGTATTTGGGATTCCAACCCAGTTTACTACACCATGTAATCCCTATATAAAATGGTGTGGTGGAGAGAAGAAATAGGTCACTCTTGGAAAAATATGTCCGATGATGAGTTATGCATCTTTGCAATTAGTCCTAAAGAATCAGAAGGTGGTTATTAGCAATGACACACGATTCTTAGAAGTGGACTATGGGAATAATTACTAATCCAAGTCAGATAGTGTGTGTTTCAAGAAATTGAAGACATTAGACAGGCGATTCCATCACCCAAGCCAAGTATGCAAGAGTTTTGTACCACAAGACACTGCACGCACTGTTGACACACATGTGCCACCACAGATCCATTGTAGTGGGAGGGTTGTAGGACAACCCGATCGATTTATGTTCTTGGGAGAATCTTTGGATTCAGTCCCTGGTAGTGAATATAAGAGAATCGACCCAGATATCTACTTGGAATTAGTGGAAGACGAGAATGTAGATTCTTGGCACACCTCAATGGAGCAATCCATTAAGAATATGGGTGTATACTAGAAAATCTTGCTACCAGGAGGCAGTCATGCCTTAGGTTGTAAGTGAGTATGCAAGATAATGACAGGCCCGAATGAGCAAGGTCGTAGCTTCCGAAGCTAGACTGGTGGCGAAAGGTTATGCCCAGTGTAAGGGTATAGGTTATGATGATATTTTCGCAAGTACCATGCTCAGAACATTCGGATCATTTTACCCATAGCAGCTCACTTAAACCATCGAGGTTACGTGAGGGAGGGAGAGAAACATCTCGTGTCAATCGCTCTCGTGTCATCGGTGATGTGGTTTATCTTGCATTTTATGTAGATAATATCCTCCTAATTGGCGACAATATGGAGCTATTGTCAAGACATAAAGTAATGGTTATCCGAACAGTCTCAGATGAAAGACTAAGGATGTACAGTATACACCTTTGTGATCAAGGTTATAAGGGATCACTAGAAAAAGATGTTGGGCTTATCTCGAGTGTCTTACATTGATACTGAGAATACTCGTTGTAGTATGAATACCGCCAAGAAAGGATTGCTACCTTTTAGATATGGCGTTCCTTTATCTAAAGACTATGTCTTAAGATGCCTATTAAGGTTGAGGAAATGAAGGCAGTATTCTACGTTTCCGCAGTAGATAGCTTCATGTATGGGTTGCTATGTACGAGATCTTATATTTGCTATGCAGTTAGCATGGTTGTAAGATATCTGTATAGTCCTAGTTAAGGACACTGAACTGTGGTAAATTATATTCTCAAGTCCATGACTAGAGAATAAGGATAGTTTACTAGTTAGACAGTTTAGTTCCTTTTTGGATTATATGATTTCGGATTCCCAGGCTGACCGGAACAAAGAATAATTACCTCGAGCTATGTGTTTTCCTTGGGAGGTAAAACCTTTTGGTTTGACCACTACCTCCAGGGTCTAAGAGTGATTCCTAGTTTGCGTGAGAGCATCACCTTCATGGTACCTCAAGTGCAGTTGCAAACTCTAAGGAATCCTAGAACCACAAGGGGTCAAACACATGGAGAGTAAGTACCAAGTTATACGATTATTCGTAAATCGAAGTTTTTGTGCTCAAAGAATAAATTCTCACATATTGGAGAAACCTACTGATCTTTCACAAAAGGCTTATCGCAAATGGTCATTGAAAGATGGGAATGCGATTGATGCCAGATTGATGCCACCCACTTAGGAAACTTTAAGTATAAGTGGGAGAAGTGTTAGGTGATTGGTAAATAGACGCATTGTATACTAAAAGTTTGCTTTAGTATAAGTGGGAGATTGTTGGATTTGTATACTGAAAGCAAGAACGTTTTATGCTTGTATACAATGTTTCCTAAGTTCACTATCTAATCTCCTATCTGATTGTGTTCATGATTGCATATGTATGTTCTTTATCTCTATATAAGTAGATTATATGGTGTGTTGTAGATCACAGAAGACCATATAATTGGAATAACCTTAAGAGATATAATATGATCACAGCCGAAATAACTCTAGGACAAGTTATTGGTTTAGGCTGCAGTATAGATGGAAGTAGTTTGTCTTGGCTACTTGTCTATACTGGTACGTCATTACGTATTGATAGGACCACAGTTTGAGATGTATTCTTCTATCTGACTTAAGTGAAGAATCAAGATCTCGGTGACTTATAAATCTTAATACTAATAAGTATTCAGATATATATATTAATTCGTATATCACTTTGACTTACTATGGGTGAAAGTTATATACTAACTCGAGTACTCTGTATCTTGGGTGATAGCGGTTAATATATGATATTTGATTATCTGTATTAGTACCCGTATCCGGTATAGGATAATGACATCCCCTTAAGGAGCTCAATAAGGTTTATTACGCTAAACCCTGCAGGTTGATTAAGTTCAGGCGTAATAATAAAGTTTGAGTGGTACTGCTTAAGGAATTATTAAGAGATTAATTAATTTAAGCTGTCAGAGCTCTAATTAATTAATGGATGTCGGATATTTTAAATACGGAGAATTAATAAGTCTAAATACAAGCCCCGACTCATCACCGGCAATAAAGGGGTAAGTCAGTATCGGTTCTCTAGTGGAATGAACTGATATTTATAAATTAATTATGGTCTGGGCTGACCATAGATAAATTAATTTATTTGAGGCCCATCTTTATTCCTTGTATCTGGTCCCTGGGCTGGCCCAATGTCTCCTAGCCCAAGTAGGGCAGATTTTCGGCCCTCACACTAAAACTGGCGCCCCCTCTCAGTTTCTGTATTATTAAATACAGCTGTCAGCTCTCAGGAAAACACACTGATAAAATTAGGGTTTTGAGAGCAGAGAGAGGCGCAGGAAAAACGTGAGGTGATTTCTGTCTTGGGAATTTCCATAGCTCGTTGTCCATCCAACGTTGGGAATTGAGCGGGATACAGTCGAGAAGATCAGAGCTGGAGTCAGATTTTCGCAGGAAACCAAGTTCTGGCAGTCTCCGTAAAACGGCCATAACTTCCTCCACAGAACTCCGATTCAGACGAATCAGGCGGCCACGGAAAGCTCTCTCGAAGACGAAGAAGTCGTATTTCTGCACAAAATACGATTGGAGGTCGTTTGAGGGGTCAAACGGAGCGTTGAAGTTGGCTGACCTGTTCAGCGACAGATTGACGAATTCTTAGGAATTCTTCAGGTATTTCTGAACTCCAACGTGCAGCTGTTAAATTCATAGGAGCATGTTAGGATTAATCGTTGTATGATAAATTAATAATAATCCAAGAAACGATCATCGGGCAAAGCGGAACGTTAATTCAGTTTAATATTCCTACAAAAACTGGAAAAGAGCATGAGTTTGTAAGGTTCAGACCTATCCTGATGAACACTCAAGATCAACAGGATATGAGGAGTATAATCAAGGAACACCTTGATTTGAAGTTGATCGAACCAGGGAAGTCGCCCTACAGCAGTCCTGGATTTCTGGTGAGAAATCATGGGGAGATCAAGCGAGGAAAACCAAGATTGGTCATTAATTATAATTAATGATATTCTTGAGTTTGACGGATACTTCATCCCAAGTAGAGAACACCTCATCAACTGCATCAGAAGTGCAAGGGTATTCTCGAAGTTCGATTGCAAATCAGGCTTCTACCAGATTCGCATGGAGGAAGGGAGTAAGAAGTTTACAGCCTTCTCAACTCCACAAGGACATTATGTCTGGAATGTCATGCCAATGGGGCTAGCCAACGCGCCTCAGATATTCCAAAGAAAGATGGATAATCTCTTCAAAGATTATTCTTCGTTTATGTTTGTTTATATTGATGACATTCTTATTGCATCAAAAAACATTCAGGAACATGTCAGGCATCTGGAGATCTTTGCGGATGTTTGTCAACAAGAATGACTAGTGCTGTCTGAAAAGAAGGCAGTCATAGCCACCCAGAAGATGGAGTTTCTGGGAATTGAGATCGATGAATCTGGAATAATTCTACAAGACCATATTGTAGAAAAAGTCCAGAATTTCCCAGAGGATCTCAAGGAGAAAAAGCAGCTCCAAAGTTTTCTCGGAGTTGTCAATTTTGCAGGGATGTTTATCAAAAACCTTGCAGAACAGAGAAAAGTCTTCAGTCCACTACTGAAGAAAGATGTTCCATTCATATGGAAGGAGGAGCATCGGTAGGGTATGAAGAAGTTGAAAGAGATTTGTAAAAATCTCCCAAAACTTTCAATACCACAAGACGAGGATGACTTAGTCCTCTACACCGACGCGAGTGATTCCTGGTGGGCAGCTGTGCTCACAAAGATCACCCCATTTGGAGAAGAACCTTGTAGATACTGCAGCGGACTCTTCTCCGACAACGAGGCTGTGCGATGGCACATAAACGAGAAAGAATTTTATGCAGTCAGAAAGGCGTTCAAAAAATGGCCGCTCTTCTTACTTGCTAAGAAATTCGTTTTGAAAGTAGATAACACGAATGTTAAAGCTTTCTTAACAAAAAAGATAGAATCTAAACCTGAAAAGGCTAGATTGCTTAGATGGCAAGCAGAATGCCAATATTATGATTATGATATTGTCATCTTGAAATCTGATCAAAATGTTCTTGCAGATTTCCTAACAAGAGATGGAGCCAACTGAGGTTGACTCTATCATGGAGTACCAGAGGCAGCTCCTGGACAACCTGGAGATGCTACAACAAGAATGGCAAGAGTGCTTACTCCATGCCAAACAAGCGGGAAGGATACAAACGGACGATGAATCCAAAGTAACCAACCGCATACGAGAATGTATCAAAAAGATGTTAAATCTTAATGATGCAACCCACAAGCCGCTCCTGCGCGGGATCATGGCTCCCATGATCGAAGCAGGCATTACCGTACAGGCCGGATTACCTGTAGCAGGGGATTCCAATACCCCTAGCACAAGTTCTGAGGCTAAGGTGTTAAAACCGGATCCTCGAGAAAAAGATGTTGCTAAGGCTTCACCGCCCGAACCAACATGTCAACCCTCCACCTCTGGGGTAAAAGAGGGAGAGATCAGTCTTAGGCCACTGACGGGCAAATCTAAGATTGATACTAATATTATTGACATTTCTCCTGTTTGGCAGATGTACCAGTCCAGATGGGAAAAACTCAATACCAGAAAAGGACTCAATCCGAGCTATTGCCGGGTTGATGTTGCGGGAAAATATCCTCGCATATGGATGACCACCGGAGCCAATCCTCAGGAGGTCAAAGAGTGGTATGAATTCGGGGCATTAGCCTCAGTTTATACTACTTCGCCAACATTTAGCGAAATCAAGGGTCTACCCAGGTGGATCCAAAAGACAGTCTATGATGCTTGGGCGAACAACCAGTCCCTTAACCGGGGAGATGTCCTGGAGCTATACTTCCTCAGCGCAGCTCCAGAACCAGCAGGAAAAGGGAATCATGAAGCTTTTCATTTTATTAAGCTTCGGAGACCCGACACGGAGGCCTTAAACCGAATTAAGGCACCCAATCATGAAGTTTCCATTGTCACAACATTCGCGGAGGATCAAATCTCCACGAGACGTGCATGGGGACTATGGGTCTGTCTTACAGAGATGGACAAAGTAAAGTACCAGTTCAAGTTCTCTCATAATGCAGGACTTGGATCTTTCCTGTTAAATTCTATGACAGGAAAAACTACAAGTTTCGCAGAGAAGGCCTTTGAAGAAAAGAGGCTGACACTCTGGCGAAACAAGGTGGCGGGAAGCAAAGAAACCCGTCACAAATTCTGTAACATGGCTCATTTAGGCCATTGGACAGATCACATCTGCACGGAGTGTCCAACGCAGAAAGAACCGGAGTTTGGCAAAGGCTTCTTCCCAAAGCCTAACAAGAAGAAATTCCGGTCAGACGAGTACGAGGAGCACAAGACTCCACGAGGACGAGCACCACGGGCACCAAAAAAGTAAGGGGCCCGACAAAGAAAAGGGAGTCATGTGACTCAAGACAGGAGGACCACCCACTAAAAGAAAAACGACGAAAGTGGGCGGATAATAATGCAGGCCAACTACCCACTAACCAAAGTGGGTAATTCTACAGGAACTCCACTCATCAGAAGAAGACAAAGGATGGTGGAAAAGTTGCTGAACCTCACCAACCATTATCACAAAAAGATAAAGGAAGGTTCAACTCCATCCATGTGAAGGCACTAACTAGTGTCGGCAATAATGGCCGACAAAAGAAGGTGGCTATCACCATCCAAGCAAGCTGGCCACGAGGAAGGAATCCAAGGCCAACTACCGAGCAATAATAGAGGGGTCCAAACCTCTATATAAACCCAAGCTCTGGAGAGAAGAAGGCATCGAAAAATCAGAACACATTTTCACACACCACTTCCTCTCTCTAGAAAAAATTATCTTTGTAATTTTTTAATTCTAGTTTTCAAAGTTTTTTCGTTTTAGTTTTAGTTCCTTTTAATTTTTATGTACACAAGTATTAGCTACTATGAGTAGCTAAAACAAGTTAGTCTCCTCCCTTGGGGAGTATTTTATGAAATAAATTAATTTTTATATAATTCCTCTATAAACGCTTAGTTTTTGTCCAACTATTCCAGTTGAGTAAAAATATTTTCTTTATTTTTTCCAACAAAGTATTGAGTCGGCACTTAGTGAAGGAGAAGGGTTGCAACCATCTCTTGCGAGAGTGTGGTTGGTGCGTGCCGGGGAGGCAGACGAGCCGTAAAACGCAACAAGACCGACTCCTGAAGAAGACCAGTCGATAAAGGTATAATGTTGGTTTAAATTTTAAGATTTATTTCGAAGTGTTACGGAAGCATGTTGGGCCTGATAATATCTATTTAGACTTGTTTTAATTTGAACATGGAATGGTTTGATAATGAATAGGTAGAGGATTTGTTGAAGGGTAGTTTTGTCATTAATTATGAGTTGGATATGGTTGATATGTGTTTTGTGAAAGTGGGTATTTTTGATAGATAAGTTATGAAGGTGGGTATTTTAAATTTTGACCCTTGCTAAAATTTGGATTTATTTACAAAGTTAAATTAATAATAATTGAATTAAATTAGTAATAAAATATTAAAATTACATTGCACATCATACTCATAGGGCTGACGGCTCGGCCCGACCCACCCACCAATCTTTATAAATTAATTGATAAAATTGAACTTAGATACTTTTTTTTTTAAAACTCAATTGAACTTAGATACTGAAAATGTATCATATGCCCTGATTGGATATAACCTCCCTAGTTAATAAGTAGAAAATTAAACTTAAACACAAAAGATTGACATTGAAGAAAAAATTTATAAATAAAAAAATTAAAAGTGATCTATAACGAGGCACGAAAAAGTAGGACACTCGATCCCAAATGAACCGTGCGACCTATCACTGATAAATATAATTTCGAGTGATAGAACAAAGAAGTGCTCTTGGGTGCGATCGGTTGCACCCGCGCCCTGACCCGAACCCGCATCTTGACCTGAATTGTGTAAATGACACTATTCAGCTATATAAATAATACTGCTTGTAATTGACACTATTCGATTATACAAATGATACTGCGTATAAATGACACTATAATATTGTAAATGCCACTGTATAATTGACATTATTCGATTATACAAATGATATTAACTGTGTAGATGATACTATTCAGTTATACTGACATGCAGTGTCATTTGTATAATTTAATAGTATCAATTATAGACTGTGTCATTTGTATAATTGAATGGTGTCATTTATACGATTTTGGTCAGGATGCGAATTCGGGTTAGAATATGGATCAGGGTATGGGTACAGGTGCAACTCGGTTGCACGGTGCAACCGGTTGCACCCAAGTTTTTGTGTAGAATAAATTGATAAAACATAGATAAAATGATCAAATAAATTCAAAATTAATCGATTCATCAAAATGATTAATAGATTAGCAAAGACTATTTTCTACCTATCTAGCAGCGATCAATGACACATCTATTACAATCGATCAAGCATCCGCCAGCAGTCCCAGTCCCAGTCCCTCCAACAACAATGGCACTAGCCTCACTCACTCAGCAGTGGGCTAGCATTGAACTAATCAGCTTCGGCCATGTCGACCAAGGTCTCATCAACGAAGAGAATGCCGTCAGCTTATGAATGTCGGCTCAAATTAGAGCACCGCATGAGCGGTTTTGATCTGTAAACTCGAGGATTTAGAGCAATGTCGAGTTAGATCTCCCTTAGAATTGGCCAGCCTTTTCTTACGATGTCATTGATCTTGGCGTCAATCTGCCTCTGCAACCTAGGGGGACAAAGCTCTGCTGCATATCCATTCAGTTTTGTTGCTAGGTTGGACCTCTCAAGATCTTCCTCGGACAAGTTTCCAATCAATTGAAGAAGAAAAGGATTGCGTTTAAGCTCAAATTTCTACAGGAAGGGCGGGCAGACAATAAGCTGACGATCTAAGAAATGCATGTATGGTTGTGTGCTAAAGGAATTTCATAAGACCAGAGATATCAAAAGATTACAGCTCCGCATTCTTTCAGACTTTAGAGACGGGATATAATCTTTTGTAGTTTTGGTCATGTTGAAATCGACAAAACTTGCATCACAATACTAACTATTTGAACAAACAAAAAATGGAAGTGCAATCTTAAAACTAGCCTCGTATTATATTAAATCACAAACCTGATGTTCTGGCTCCGCAGGATAAAATACTACTAGCTGTTGAATTTGAGTGGTAATAACACTGGTCTTTGATCGTGTTTGCTCCTTTTCTTTGCTGAGAGCAGCAATCCTAGATTCTTCAGTGCTGTTTGTAAAGATTAAAGACCTGCTCAGGTGATACGATTCAACAAGTCAGAGGACTTCTTTAAATGGGGTATGGTTGTACAAGAGGAGTGCTGGAAGTGAAAACAAGTACCTGTATTGATTCCCAACATCAGGACCTTGCCCGAACACTTGCCTAGAATCATGACTACTCCAAAAGACATCAAGTAGTTCTCGGAAACTTGTAATCCTGGGATCGTATTCTACCTGCACAGAATGATTTGATCACTTAAAGAAATTATTCCATCATCCACCAGAACAGGGAAAAGTAGCTGCTACTAAAAGTAAAACTAGGAGTCAAGTGTAAAAAATCTTGCGGTCAGAGGACTTCACCTTACCTTAATCTAATGTGGCGTAAACTATTGCATGTTTATAAAACTGAACTTCCATTTGCTACAACCAATGCTTGCCTACTATGTAGTAAATATTCTTGCAACTTCATCATCATCATAAATTAAATGAACTCCAAGCCATGGAAATCAGCAAGTTACAAAACTACGCTAAGTCCAACCTTCAATTTGTGTGTGCGTATTAGATTTCGGTTGTAGGTAACCTATAAATGATTTTACGCCTTGTTTACTTTGTAAGATGACAGAAGATTATACCTGGGACCAATGTTAATCAGAGCCCACAACTATTTTAGATTTGAGTGTTGTAACCTACCAATCCACCTTCTTCTTGTTAGTGCATCATAGTATACATAAATTTAATGATTTTATCATATCCAACACTCAGTCCACTCTGGAAGTACATAAGCCATATTACCTGAATGATGTCTTTGACAACCTAAATCAGAACCAGTATTCGATTGTACAAAAGCAACAATCCTGGTTTATTAAACAGCTACAAGCTACAAAACAGAGCTGCTAGAGAGCAGCTCGTTACATAGTTTATACATCAAATTATCAATCAACTAGTACAAGTACAACTAGTAATTCCACATTAAAACACACTGCAGACATGAAATATGAGGTAAACCACGGCTAATGGATAGAAATCACATTTACAGAACTTAAATACATCCTTAAATATTTGTCCAAATCTAATGCACATGGAATAGTCCTCCATTATATCTCGACATGATGATATTAGCTGTAACTAAACCCTGAATTACCTATTACTCATATCAAACGCTCTCAATCGCATTATTCAGCTCCATGGTCACATTAATAGTAAATTCTTAACGAAATCGACATTGGAAAAACAAATTGACTGTGAAAAGCTATTCTCAATACCCAATTAGACACGCGAAACAAAAATCCGCTAAAATCACAGAAAATGGAGTATAATGAAAGCGGAAAATGATAGGACTCTAACCTGCACGGACTCCGCATGGTCGCCTAAGCTTCGGTACTCGGGATTAGGCCTAGATCCGCCGGCATAACCAGCGGTGGTTCTGACGACGCCGTTTTGGCATCCAAACGTCGCCTCCGACCTCCAAAAGCTGCCGAGAGCGAAAACCGCAGTTTTAAGGGGATGATCGGATCCTTGATTTGGGTCATTGGAGATCCGATCCGGAAATCTGATGCTCAGTGCTGAGTTCGCAGCTAAGGAAATGAAAGTGACGAGGAAAACTAAAGCAGTCACCTTCATTCTCACCAAGAGGGAAGAATGCGAATGATTGAAAAACAGTAAAGAAAATGAATAATTGAAGAAAGAAAATGAATAATTGAAGAGAAGGTTAATTTACCTTGTAGTCCTGAAATAGGCTGCCTTATTTCTATTTTTATTTCCCTCCTTTCTTTCTAATTTTGGGTGACGTCTACAAATCATAAAAATGATTATTGCACCAAAAATCACAATCTTTAATCGTAGATCCAAATAGAGTCAAAACTTTAAAGAATTTAAATTCATTGAATAATGACACAAACTCGATTCATTAGTTACTCCGTCTGTGTTTGTAAGTGCTCTATTGAAAGACAATTCTTATTCTTCAAGTGTAGTAAACAATACGAACAATCGAGAAACGCAACACGAAAGCTACAAATATAATTCCTATCTCCAACTCTCTGAATCTAAGCTAAGACTCACAACAAAGATGATATATGAAATATCCTAACTAAAAGATATATACCAAAAAGAATAATTTGTCTAAACAATACGTAGATGTAAAACGACATCGAACTTCACTTTTAATTGAATTGTTATAACGGCCGAAACTAAATAGCAAACAAAACTTTCATCTTTGCACATATTGCATAAAAGCCCCTTTGATATGTATCTTTGCAGTCACCTATCTTCACAATCTCCGCCTTGACCAAAAGATCATAGTATAAGAACAGTAACTTCTCCTCAAATATGCCCTATCACAGGGCTCCCAACACTTATACTACCTGTTGAGATACCAAACCAATTAACATAAGACAATGCTTGAACTTTGAAGTAGACAAAGTCTGGTTAACATATCTGTTGCATTGTTCTTTGTTCCAATCTTGAGAACTCTCACCAAACATTTGTTAACAATGTCCTTTACAAAACGATGTCGCACATCAACGTGCTTTGACCTCTCATGAAGACACTGTGTTTTACTAAGTGCAAAACACTTTGACTGTCATAAAATATAGTCACATATTTCTGTTTGATTCCAAACTCTTTAATCATTCTTTTTAGCCAAATGCTTTCTTTAATTGCCTTAGTAAGAGCCAGATATTCAATATGATCTATGTTGTTGAGAGAGCAATAACACTTTGCAATGATGATTTCCATGATATAGCAGATCTAAATAGAGAGAATACATATCCTAACTAAGACCTCATGTTATCCAGATTTGTTGCATAATCTGAATCAACAAAAACCATTAAAACATCCTCTCTCAATTCCTTATTCTGCTCAAATAAGATTCCATGTTTTGATGTACTCTTCAAATATCTCATAATCCATTTTATAGCCTCCCAATGATACTGCCCTGGACTGGCCATATATCTACTTAACACATTAAATGCATGAGATAAGTCAGGCCTTGTGCAAACCATTGTATACATTATACTTCCTACTGCATTTGCATAAGGCACTTTCATCATCTCATCTTTCTCAGAATCTGTCTTTGGCTTCTGCTCATCTAGGGATGTCAATCGGGCCAGCCCACCGGATTTTCGGGCTAGCCCTATCGGGTTCCGGGTTAGTCGGGTGCGGGCTAATCGAGTTGGAGATTTTTTCGGGTTGTAAATCTTCAACCCTAACCCTAAACTTTCGGGTTTCGGGCTAGCTCATCGGGCTAATCAGGTTAAAGGCGTAAAAATAAAATTATCATTTGTATTTTATCTATATAATATATAAAAGAGGAGTTTTTCCCTCCATCTTTTCCCTCTCTTTTTCTCTCTCGTCTTCCATCAATTTTTTCTTTTAGTTTTTCATAATTTAATTCTTTTGTAAATATTGTCAAATTTAATTCATGATTTTTTTTCAATATGCACCTAAATTTAATACTATTGTATAAAAACATCAAAAATAAAAATGAATATGTTATGAAAATTTTAAAATATTTTATTTTCTCTCTTTTCATTAAATATTTTATTTTCTCTCTTTTCATTAAAATTTTATAACTTTTTATTTATGTTTGTATATGAAAATATTTATTATGACGCGTAACTCTATAATAATAATGTGTAAATGCTCATTTTTGTTATTGAATAATTTTTATTATACTTTATGCAAAGTTGTTAATATAATTTTTAAATTCAAGATTTTATTGAATAATTGACGTGAATTATTTTATTTTATTTTTAAAATATATTTTATATTTATTTTTATTTATTTAAATATATCGTTAATTTCGATGTTCGTCGTGCATCGCACGAGTGGACGTTCTAGTTATTCCTAATGATCTAATGTATAATGTATAAAATATACATAGATATTAAAGATATAAATTATATAGCAAAGCATGAAATGCAAAAATATAAGATATTCAAGATTACATAAACAAAATTATATTAAAATGAGATAGTAAAATTTAACATGTATCAATGCACTAGAATCAATCTGGATTATTACTGAATAATTAGTGGATTTGCCATGCACGTCTCATTGACATACAAAAAAATAATGGTAATACTTTAAAATGAGATACTAATAATTAATTTCTAACTAATGAGATACTAATAATCAATTTCTACAAAAAATCCAAATTAATTTCACTTTTTTTAATGAGATTGCACACACACACACACACATATATATTCTAACTAATTAATTTCACTTTTTTTTAATGAGGCTACATATATATATTTAAGCAAATACCATATATCTAAACATAGCAGAAGTTGTAACTGGATGCATCAGTCACAATTCCGTCAGCCCACCGGGCCAGCCCATCGGGTTTTCGGGTTAGTCGGGTGCGGGCTAATCGGGCTGGAGGTTTTTTCGAGTTGCGATTTTTCAACCCTAACCCTCTAATTTTTTCGGGTTATTCGGGTCGGCCCACGGGTTTTGGGCTGCATTGACATCTCTATGCTCATCAGATAACTTGAAATGGAGTCCAAAAGGTACAGATACTATTCTGGACTCATGTACATTGAATCTCCTTACCATCTTTTGAACATAATTCTCTTGCATAAGCCACAACTTTCCATTCTTTTTGTCCCTATAAATCTCCATTCCTTGAATCCTTCTAGCATCTCCTAACTACTTCATTTCAAAAGTAGATTCCAGATCCATTTTCAGTAATGCTATTTCTTGTTTAATGTTATTTCTTGTTTATTCTTACTTGCCCCAAGCATATCATCTACATATAAGAGTAAGAAAGACAATATATCTTTACCATCATTCTTAACATATATATACACAATTCATATAGTGATCTTGAATACCCTATTTTAGGCATATATATGCTGATCAAACTTAAGATACCACTGCATACTACTTTGTTTCAATCCATAGAGTGACTTCTTAAGCAAACATATCTTGTCTTCATTTCCTGGTAATATGAAACTGTCTAGCTGCTCAATGTATATTGTTTCTTTCAAATCTCCACGAAGAAAGTTGTTTTTACATCTAACTGTTCCAACTCTAAATCAAATTGAGAAACTAATGTCAAAAGTATTCTGATAGAGGTATGTTTTACTACAGGTGAAAATATATACCTCGTTATAATCTATTCATTCTTTCTGGTTGTATCCTTTTGCCACTAGTCTCACTTTGTACCTTATAAATTTCAATTGCAACCATCTCTATCTTTCTTTTAAACACCCATTTGCAGCCTATAGTTTTCGGTAAAGTTGGCCTATCAACCAGTATCCAGGTTCTATTCTTTAGTAAAGATTCAATCTCTTCCCTCATAGTTAATAGTCATTCGTCATTTTCTGTACTAGTAATAACTTCTGAACAGTTCTTAGGTTCTGAGTATAAAGTCTTTGATGCCACCACAAGAGCATATGCTATCAGGTCATCTTCCCTAAATCTCACTGGTGGTTGTATAACTCTTCTTTGTCTATCTCTGGCAAGCTGGTAGTCAGTTAGATTCTGATGATTTGTGGGAGTTTCTTCTTCCCTTTCATGTGTATCAATATCAGATTCATCACTACGAATGTCTTCATCAGGGCTTGCTTTGTTGCTTTCAGAATCTAATATATTCTTGTCTTTCGGAGGTACATTAGTTTTAAGAAATGGCATACATGTCTCATCAAAGACTACATCTCTACTAATAACAATATTTCTTTCACCAGGCTCTGTACATTATAATCTATAACCTTTAGTTCCATCAGGATATCCTAACATAATGCACCTTTTAGCTCTTGCATCAAGTTTATCTTGCTTTATGTGTGCTTAAGCTTGACATCCAAAAACTCTGAGATATCTAAAACTGACAAGTCTTCCTAACCACCTTTCTTATGGAATTTCATACCCAACTACAGATGATGAGCTTCTATTGATCAAATGAGCAGCTGTATTCACAGCTTCTCTTCTGGCCCCCCATCCACCACCATGTCGACAGTCAAGTGCAACCCACACCCAATCGCGCCGACAGTAGGCCATGAATCTGGTCTTTGATCGACCTTGATGACTCTTGTGACAATGACGAGATGGATAATGGAAAGGTTTTCCTCAAATTCCCGACTTCTCCAGCCATAGTGCTAAAATTATCCCAAAAATTGAAGTTCCATAACATAGTATTAAAGAACAAATTCCAATCCTTCTTCACTTAATAGAGATTAAAGTTGTGATGGTTCACTTAATAGAGATTAAAGTTGTGATGGTTCTAGGTTTTCCAGATCCGAAAATGAGAAAACTTGCTTTAAATAATCGATGCAGAGGGCGGGGAAGGTGGTGGAGATGACCATCGTGATGAAAGCCTCGGGTATGCTCCAGAGGAAGGGGGAGATGAGGAAGTCGAGGATTGCGAAGAGTGGGCCGACGACCTGCACAGCGGGCTCCTCTCTGTAATGGTTGTCGACAACTTAAAAGTAGATAAGGGGAAGAAAGGTCAGCTTGTTTGACTTTGAAGAATGAAGCTTTGGTGTTGAAATTTAGATTTGATTTTGAGTTTAATTTAGAGTTTATATTACACACACTATATTGCATAATGAAATTTTGATTTAGAGTTAAATTTGATTTTGTGATGAATTTTCGTTTGAGTTTAGATTTGAATTTGTGATGAATTTTCGTTTGACTTTATTGATGTGGAATGAAAAGAATTTTTTAAAGGCACTTTATTTGCAGGTATTAACAATAATAAAATAATCTTTAAACTCATTACTAAACATGTGAGACACACAATCATTTTCTCTAATTTTACATTTCTAAATATATGTGCCCAAAAGTAATAGGACATAATAATGGGACGAAGAGAGTAATTTTTTTCTAAAATAATTGTGACAGAAATTATATGTCATTAAATTTTTAATTTAATTTTATAATTGTTCTTATACAAGTTACGACCAATTGATATATTCATTTATATATTAATTTTTTGTTACTAGCGACGGTCGCACCGTTGCAAAAGCCATCCCAAGATCACAGGTTCCGCCACAAATCATACTTTGTCATAAAATTTCATACTTAATTTGACATAAAATTCGTCGTAAGTGACGATCGGATGTAAAATTTGTTGTTACTTCCGTGGTAAAAATTAAGTTTTTTTTTTTTGGTAATTGCCTGTAAATTCCTAACGTTTACACAGAATTGGTTTTTGCACCTATTTTTATTTTTCTTCTTTTAAATACCTAACCTTTCGTTTTTGTCTCAAATTTGTCCGGTCACCGGTTTTTCTTACGCCGACATCGGAAATGCCACTGTGGCAGCCGGAATCGCTGATTTGGCAGCCGGGACACATAGCCTATTCATTGACACGTGGCAAAAAAAAAAAAAAAGTAAAATCCCCCCCCCCCCTCGTCTTCTTTCTCTCCGCCTGCCACCACCACACGCCGGCGCCACCACCACCAGCGTCGCCCCCTGCCGCCACCACCACCCTCTCCATCCCAGAGCCGACCAAGGCAGCCGTGCTGGAGGCCGTCACGGAGGCGCTGCGCCTCGGCCTCGTGGAGTCGCGCGACGCCGCCACTTCACCCCACACAATTCCGTGAAATTTCAGAAAACTAGGGTTTGGGGGTGGGGAAGAGAAAGGGGAAGACAATGGGTGGATCTGGGCGCTCAATTGATGGAGGGGCGGCGTCGCCGCCTCGTAGTGTTCAATTGATGGGTGAAAAGGGATTTGGGCGCTCAATTGATGGATGGATCTGGGAGCTATGTTTCGCAGAGGTGAGGGAATCGCCGGTGGAGGGTGCGGCTGAGACTGAGCTCGTCGGTGGCATGTGAATCGCCGGTGGTGTGTGGCTGGGGGCGGTGGTGGCGGCAGCGGCGGCAGAGGTGGGAGCTATGTTTCGCGGAGGTGAGGGAATCGCCGGTGGAGGGTGCGGCTGAAACTGAGCTCGCCGGTGGCGTGCGAATCGCCGGTGGTGTGTGGCTGGGGGCGGTGGTAGCGGCAGCGGCGGCAGAGCCGGGTGGGGAAAGGGGAAGACGATGGGTGGGGTGGGGAAGATGATGACATAGATTTTTTTTATTTTTTTTATTATTTTTTTTAATTCCACATGTCATGAATAGGATATGTGTCAATTTTCGGCTGCCAAATCAGCGATTCCGGCTGCCACAGTGGCATTTCCGGCGCCGGCGTAAGAAAAAACCGGTGACCGGAAAAATTTGAGACAAAAACGAAAGGTTAGGTATTTAAAAGAAGAAAAATAAAAATAGGCGCAAAAATCAATTCCGTGTAAACGTTAGGAATTTACAGGCAATTACCCCTTTTTTTGTAGTATTAGTAGTGTATACGACTAAAAACACTTAATCGACCTGGTGTTAAATCAATCAACCAAGATATATTATCATTGAATTATGTTTCGGTACTTGTAATTAGATTATCAGTGTTATTATCTCATTCTTTTAGTGCAATGGAACTATACTTTTTTTTTATCATTTTAATTACAAAGATCAGGAGTTAATTTAAGTTGAATTGAAGTACAAAAGTATTGTTAAATATTGGATGGACAACTAACGTAATTCTTGAATTTCAAAAGTCCGATCGTGAAAGGTTAGAAGAATATCAAACAAGTTAGTTTCAATTTAAATATTCACATAATTTTTAAAACACTACAAAAAAACGCGAAAATAGCGGCCAAAATTACCGACGGCGGCGCCGCCGCCGGCAATTACCGACGGCACGGCGGCGGCAAAAAAGGCGACCCGCCTTTTGACTATTACCGGCGCATTACCGACGGCAAACGGGCCGCCGCTAATTAGCGGCGGTTACGCCGCCGCTAATTTAAATATATATTAATATAAATATATATTATTTATTACCGACGGCAATTGCCGTCGGTATTTACCAGCGGCAACCGGCCGCCGCTAATCACCACCGCCGGTGACATCCGGCGATAGCACCACCACCGTCCGGCCAAAATTACCGACGGCATTTTTCCGCCGCTAATTACCGACGGCAAATGTTAATTACCGAGGGCAAATGCCGTCGGTAATTTATTTTATTTTTTTTATTTTTTTTTATTTTTTTTTATTTTTTTTTCATTTTTTTTTTCATTTATCATCTAATAAATTGATCAAAGATAAAAATACAAAAACATTAAAATCAAATATATATTGAAATACAAGTGAATTTAAACATTGATTATTACTAATCTAAGATTATTACTAAGAATTCAAGATTCTTAGTAAGAAACTTATAATTATAACTTAAGAATGTTAATTTGATTAGTGATTCACTCATCAATCATCACTAATCCAAGATTATTACTAAGAATTCAAGATTCTTAGTAAGAATCTTATAATTATAACTTAAGAATGCTAATTTGATTTGTGATTCACTCATCAATCATCACTAATCCAAGATTATTACTAAGAATTCAAGATTCTTAGTAAGAATCTTATAATTATAACTTAAGAATGTTAATTTGATTAGTGATTCACTCATCAATCATCACTAATCCAAGATTATTACTAAGAATTCAAGATTCTTATTAAGAATCTTATAATTATAACTTAAGAATGCTAATTTGATTTGTGATTAACTAATCAATCATCACTAATCCAAGATTATTACTAAGAATTCAAGATTCTTAGTAATAATTTTATAATTATAACTTAAGAATGTTAATTTGATTAGTGATTCACTCATCAATCATCACTAATCCAAGATTATTACTAAGAATTCAAGATTCTTAGTAAGAATCTTATAATTATAACTTAAGAATGCTAATTTGATTTGTGATTAACTAATCAATCATCACTAATCCAAGATTATTACTAAGAATTCAAGATTCTTAGTAATAATTTTATAATTATAACTTAAGAATGTTAATTTGATTAGTGATTCACTCATCAATCATCACTAATCCAAGATTATTACTAAGAATTCAAGATTCTTAGTAAGAATCTTATAATTATAACTTAAGAATGTTAATTTGATTAGTGATTCACTCATCAATCATCACTAATCCAAGATTATTACTAAGAATTCAAGATTCTTAGTAAGAATTTTATAATTATAACTTAAGAATGTTAATTTGATTAGTGATTCACTCATCAATCATCACTAATCCAAGATTATTACTAAGAATTCAAGATTCTTATTAAGAATCTTATAATTATAACTTAAGAATGCTAATTTGATTTGTGATTAACTCATCAATCATCACTAATCCAAGATTATTACTAAGAATTCAAGATTCTTAGTAATAATCTTATAATTATAACTTAAGAATGTTAATTTGATTAGTGATTCACTCATCAATCATCACTAATCCAAGATTATTACTAAGAATTCAAGATTCTTAGTAAGAATCTTATAATTATAACTTAAGAATGCTAATTTGATTAGTGATTCACTCATCAATCATCACTAATCCAAGATTATTACTAAGAATCCAAGATTCTTAGTAAGAATCTTATAATTATAACTTAAGAATGTTAATTTGATTAGTGATTCATTCATCAATCATCACTAATCTAATATTATTACTAAGAATTCAAGATTCTTAGTAAGTAACTTATAATTATAATTTAAGAATGTTAATTTGATTAGTGATTCACTCATCAATCAACACTAAGGTTATGAATGGTGTATAAACTAGATTGATAAAAAAAAAAAAAAAAAAAAAATCGAAAATTAATAATAAATTAATAAATATATATTTTTCCGACATAAAAATAAGAACGGAAACGAGCCCAATCCGTAATTAACAACATTTTTTGTATATCATCTCGACATATTCTAAGGTTATGAATATATATGATATTGTATATTGAAGTAGACTTTAAATGAATTAATAGATACTATATATATCAATAATACGAGTGTTCTGTACTGGTGACCATTCGAAAAGAACTTCAAGGTTAAGCGTGCTTGACTTAGAGCACAACTAAGATGGGTGACCGACTGGGAAGTTCGTCTAAATTATGCAATACTGTATAAATACCGAAATAAATTGTGGATATACAATAAAATAAATAAATAAATAAAATAAATAAATAAAAAAAATAAAATAAAAAAAATAAATTAAAAAATATTACCGAGGGCAAATGCCGTCGGTAATGCCGTCGGTAATTACCGACGGCATTTTGCCCTCGGTAATATCGTGAACAACTCCGGCGTGTGCGCCACCACCGTCCGATGGAAATTACCGACGGTGATCTCGCCGCCGCTAATTACCGACGGCAAACGCCGTCGGTAATTTTCCGGCAACTCTCCGCCGTTCAACGGCGGTATTTAACGGCGGAAATGCCGGCGGCTTCGCCGCCGTTAATTGCCGGCGGCGGCCGATCGCCGTCGGTAATGGCGTTGCCGACGAACTGTTTAGCGACGGCGAGTTGCCGCCGGTAACGCCGCCGGTAACACTATTTACCGGCGGCCGTCTTTTGTTACCGACGGCATTTCGCCGTCGGTAATTCACGATTTTTTTGTAGTGAAATAGAATATAAATGTACATTAAAAAATAGGGGTTAATGCCCACTAAATACCCGAACTATTTTCATTTTCGCGTTTTGCATTTGTTAAATTTTTTTTGGTCCAGTACACCTCAATTTTGTTACTAATCCAATTTTGCATCCGACGAAAAATTTCGGTAAACTAACATATTTACGTGACAATTTAATTTATGAGGTGGCTCAAAACTTAAGCGACATATCAATTAGAATAAGCAGAAATTGTTTTTAAATGACGTGGAATAGAACGACATCATTTTGATTAGACCTAAACAACGACGTTTCACCTAGGCACGAACATTAGTTGTCGAAGGGGTTAAAAACGCAGACCATATATGTCTCCTCCATTTCTTAGCAAAGTATAAAACATGCAGTAGAAAGTCCAATTCACAGCAATTGCAACCAAATTCATCATCGGCGAGCTCCGGATTGTATTCCCAGCGAGAACTGGAGTTAGCAAGGGTCTGACAAGCTGCTTGAAGAATCTGTCGCGCCACCAGCTACTCAAAGAGTCTTTTCTATAACCTTATTGCGGCGGCTTCGAAAACCTAGTGTCGTAGCTAGGCTCGGTGAATGTCGTTGCCAAGGAAATGTGGCTCCGCTTCCACAACCTGATAGAAATCTAACGGCATTGATAGATGCGCTCTGGCAAGGAAAGAAGAGGCCGAGGCAGCACATAAATTGCGACATCGAGAGTGTCTGACGGGGAAGAAAGGAATTGGAAATCGGTGAAGTGGCAATCGGCCCATCTGCTGGTGGTGGGGCCGCCGCAGATGATGGCGCTAGGTTTAAAGTGGGGTTTTCTGTTGGGCAGAGGTGAGAGGAAGCGACGAGGACAGGGTGCAATGCTTAGTTGCATTGTAATTTAAAGAACCCTAATCAAAATAAATTAAGGGCATAAGAACCCTAATTACATCTAAATACTTAAAATTAAGATTAAACGACGATGTTTTATATATTTTAAAGAAGAAGTCGTCGTTCGGTATATCGGCCAATGGGGACACGTAAATTATTCCGGCTGCCAAATCAACTTGAATTTGGGGGTAATTTAACGGATGATGCAAAAATGAAATATTAATAACATAATTAAGGTATATTGAAGAGCAGAAAATTTATATGCAAAATGTGAAAATAAAAATAATTCAGGTATTTAGAGGGATTAACCCCTAATATTCAAATTCAAAGTTCCTATTGGACAATAACACTGTTTAATTTTATGAAAATTCAACAGACATGACACGTTTAAAATAGAGGTATAATTAGTTAGTCTACTGTAGCTAGATAATACACGTGACCATAATAAGAGAGAATTTTGTAATCAAAATATATGGACGTAGAGTACTATAGATTAGCAAAACTTGTGCAAATAAATTCAATCTTCCAAGGCCAAAGATGTTTTAGCATGTACAACATAGCAAGTCATAGCGATTGGTAGCTATGAATTAAACTAGAAACAAAGAAAGAAACCCTAATTATACAATCATCTAATCATGGCAACCAAAGAGCAGAAATGTTGTTCATCACAAGGAAGGGTTAATCCCATATCGTGGTGAAATCCAAACTCCTCTTCGGCCTTCTGCAACAGTCTCTGAAACATGGAATTTTCCAGAAATGAAATAGGAACTATGTATCTGCTCCTCTTCTCTCCCACGTATACTGCAAAATGCCCTTTTGGGACGTCCTTCCTCGACCATTTGCCGCTCTTGTTTGCTTTCCATATAGCCATGCCTACCTCTTTTTTCTTTTCTTTTTTTCAAATAAATTGGCTGCATGCTGGGAAAAAATGAAGGGAGCTAAAGCTATATATATATATACAAATATTGGAAGAAGCAAAAACATGTGGAGTGTGGGGGCAAACAACTAATTGTTGCATGGATGTTCTTTTTTCTTAACAAATCGTGTTGAGATCTTCTCACCCATTCCTAATGTGCCCTACAACAGGACAATTGGGCCATCCAATGCTTAATTTCTCATTCCCACCTTACTACCTTTTTTTTAATAGATTCGTATCCTAATTACTCATTTTTATAAAGGAAATAATTAAATATTTCCTCGTCTCGTTAAACTTGAGCAATATTCTTTTTCGATTTGTCCCGCGAAACTTAAGCACATTCCTTATATGGCAAAAGTTTTTCCCTTTATTCATATTTTCACTTTTTCACCCGCCACACTTAACACACAAAATACTAAATCTTTAAATATTTCCCCCCCATATTATATATTAGTCGTTACTTGTCATCAAAAGGTGATATTATAGTTGCATCGTTTTAAAAATCGTGCAAATGTTACAAATTAATTAGAATATTGTGTTATTGTGGCAATTAACCATTAATTAAATGATATGCATTTTGTATTATGTTTTATCCGGGACTATACTATACATATGGGTCTAGGCTATTTTGTCTTTATTTGGAAAGCTCGATTTTAATTTGGAGCTATATTCAACGACAATCCTTTTTTCTTGAACTGGCTTCTACAAAGAAGATACCTGTCATAGTCAAAGCCCAAGACGTAGACTTAGATTAATTTTAGTATTTTTATTCTTCTTGATAATTCATAGACCTATCTTTATCATATATAACATCAATATTGATTTGTTAAGTAATAGTATGTCAATTATAATCCGTCCTTTCGAAGTCAGGGTGAATGTTTATCTTATTTACGTAAACAAAGAGAGTTTAAATCCATCGCCTTCCTTCCCTAAATAATAATAATTACCATCCTTATATATTAATTAATTATGTATATATCATTTCATGTGTCATGTATGATTCTAGAGTGTATAAATGTGATATTATTTGAGATAAATTTGGAGAAAAATTAATAGGCGCACATATGATGATATTTTGTCCTAAAGTGTCCTTTGCCAAAAGGAGGATAACGTATATATCCACAACTCACTCAAAGATTACGTGAGAATGCAAGGAATTCAAAGACTCGACGTATAACTAAACTGCTCAAAAATTCGTCATTCTTTGCTTTTTCCCGTGTCACAAATACTTGGATCAAATGTCTCCCTGTTAAATGGGTCAACAAGATCCAAACCTACATTTACAATTTTGTCTAATTTGTAGTTATAAAAAAATAATTTCAATTTAAATCTTGAATATATAGTTTCATAGGGAGATAGGTCTAACACTAGGCTACCCTTGCATCGTCTATTTCCTTATTTGCCGCAAAAATGTTTTCATGACAAGAAACCAATAAGGGTGTAACTTTATTTTATGAAATTGAAGAAGACACTCTCTAACGGCTCTATTCAAGTCCCGTCTATATATATATTACGAAAGATCAAAATCAAATGCACTGGAGTTGCTACACATTTGATATCTCAAGCTATCCTTCAAGACAATAGCAACATTCCGAAGAGGAATTCGTTTTAAAGTGTAATATTCCAAATTCATATTTGTAAATCAATACTTAGTTTCTAGCTAGGCAGTACTCATTGTAATATTCTTAGCCTAGATTCCGAATATACACTGAACTATCCATCTATTCTTCATTGTAATAATGTGTTCAATTAGTTGGAGATCTCTTCGAAACAGTACTACAGTACCCCTTGTAAAAGATAGGTGTTAGAATTCGAAGGAGGTTGGCGAGTAAGCCACGTGTGAGTAATCTGAAAGTTGATAGAGGAGACAGACGCAAACTGTGCAAATTGCTTGAAACAATCACGACCACGTAACCCGTGGATCAGCTTAACGAAACTAGCTGGTTGGTTGACTTGCAACCTAAAAACAAGGAATCCTAAAGTTAAGTAGATTCCCTTGTTCAGCAGGGTTGTGGATGTAGGAATAGTTGGCTTTGAATCACGTTAAACCTTTGTGTGTTTTACTTTATGTTTACTTATCGTCATATATTTGTCATCATTAAGCATACAATCATTCTGCATCTATCTTATCAAATCAAGTTAGTTTGTGTTACAAATATTATTCATATCGAGTGATGATTAAGTTGATTTGATAGTCAAAGAGATTTTCATAAAGCTAATATTAACCACTACATTCCGCACATATCCAGTCATCAATCAAACTAATCAGCTTGCTAGTAGTAACTAGGATTGATTACTGAACACTTAGTGTGAACATACTTATCTGGAACATGATCAATCTACTTAATTAGCTTATTAGAATACATCAGCTAATTCATTATTAGCTGAACATGTTCTTTGAACACGTGCAACTCTAAAAAACAACGAAAAAGTTGTAATTGGTGTATCCCTTTCCCTCCTCCCCCCTCCAATACATCAATACGCACTTGCTCGAAACTAACAGTATGCATACGTAGTTAAAAGCTCCGGTAGAAATCATCCCTAACATGAAACTAGAAACCCTTTTGAATTATTAATATTCTCATAATCTACTATTGTCATTGGAAGAATATTATTGTAATGTATAAAGAACTATCATATTTGCATATATATATATATATATATATATATATATATATATATATATATATAGGGTGTGGTTATAATGAGAACCACACTTATCGTGAGAACATAAGAACTATTAAAATTAATGCATCTGCTATATAAATTAATGCATTCGCTATTAAATTTAATGCATCCGAAAATAATAAAAATTTTGCTCCCTTCAGGATTCGAACCCAGGATCTGAATTCATCCACCAAGATGATGCATCCACCGTAGATCTTGATGATCGAATGACTTAAAATGGTTCTCTGTTCTAATTTTATTTAGTGGTTCTTATTTGAACCTCTCTAAAATAAGAGCATTTCTTAAGATATAAAATAAGAATCATTTTCAGCCCTTAGATCATCAAGATCTACGGTTGATTCGTCATCCTGTTAGATGGATTTATGGTCCTGAGTTCGAATCCCAAAGGTAGCAAAAAATTATTTTTCACAATTCATACCTTTATACAGCGAATTCATACGTATTCTACATAAAATTCATACAGTAAAAATTGCTCTTATTTCTTATTTTAAGATGTGCTCTCACGGTAGCCCACCCCTATATATATATATATATATATATATATATATATATATATATATATCATGCTTCTTTTACATAATACTTTTTGTACATTATTTCTTATTTCTTTCATATTTCACAGTAAAATACTAAAAGATCGTGATCGGGAATATTGTAGTAGCTAAAGCCATTGAAATTTTGATTTTATACATTGAAAAAATTCATATGTTTATTAGTAGTTATTAATAAGCTAAGACGGGAAAAATAATAAGTGAAAGAAAGGGATCAATTAGATATTTGTCAAAATTTAATTCATTCAATGACTAGTAATTAGATATTTGTCAAAATTTAATTCATTCCATGACTAGTAATGTTTAATGCTTCTTTTCATAACAACTGTTAATTAATTATAGAAATATAAATGGTCCAAATTATTTATTAATTCCAACACTAGGAAACTCATGTACATGATCAACTTCCCATAGTTATATATGTACTTTGGCGCGCGTACGACATCATGAATGAAAGCTACTATAAATTAGTATGTCTTTTCAATGTTATGGACTACTCCCTCCGTTTTTTATAAGTGTCCCATTTAGATCATTTTTTTATTTCTCAATAAGTGTCCCATTTCAAAATTTGAGAGTATATTTATGACATTTTTTCTATTTTATCCTTATTTAATACTTGTATAAATATAATAATTAGTTGTATATATGCATTTATTATGATAATTACTAAGATTACAAATGTAAAATATCTTATTTTAATGATATGTGTATTTTGACGGCTGTGGACACTTAATAAAAAATGGAGGGAGTAAGTAATACTTTTTCTATCCCATCTAAACAATCCCCATTTTATTTTTACACGGAATTAAAAATATACACCCTATGTTCCTTATATTTATGTATTAATTTTTTTAGTACGAATTTTAATAAAAAATTATTGAAAATTTTGTTGAAGATATTGATAGTAGATAAATGATCTCACATTAAGATAAAATTGTCAAATGACGTATGAGATAATGTTCAAAAATAAAAAATTCGTAATTTTGAGAAACGTGCCAAAAAGAAAATAATTTTAGTGGACAAAGGGAATATTTATTTCATTTAAAAAATATTATCTATATACAATTTTTTATTTGTCCTTATTTAATTCACATATTATTTCTCACGAACATTAGATAAGATTATTTTAGTAAAATAAAATTTGAAGACAATTCAAATTTAGAAATTGAACAATATCTTAAAACATCTCCCCAAAAGATAAAGGATTAATTTCGTAAGATAGAGATTAGAGAGTATACGAGCGACATGTACTGTACCACTAAATTTAAAGTCTCTAGTTATGAATATTCAATCATTGAAGATGCTTTGATAAGACTGGATGGTCTGCCCTTAGCATTAATTGCTTACCAACATGTTTCATCCGATTCAATGCATGGCCAAACTAACTAATCGTATGTCACATATCTCTTGGCTTAGATGTAACTTACCATCTCTGCCGATTTAATTGGTACAATAATGCAGGACAAAATTTGTCTGATCAAAAGGATTTTTTAGGACAGTAACTTAGGTTGATTTAAAAATTAAGACAATAATTTTCAAATTTGTAAAACTAGGACACTAATTAATAAGTGTTGCACTCGCAGGACATTTTTCAGCCAACTATCGAATTTTTGAATTTTTTTGCATGAAATATGAACCAAGCACACGACATCCTATCTGGAGCAGTAAAAATGACGTGCTTGCCACATAATCAACCCTTCCGCGCGGGTTGTCATGTGCTTGGTCCGTGCAAAAAAAGTCTCAAAATTCAATAATTGACCCATAAATGTCCTGCGGGTGCAACGCTTATTAATTAGTGTCCTATTTTTATAAGTTCGGAAGTTATTATCCTAATTTCCAAATCAACTTAAGTTATTGTTCTAAAAAACCCTCTAACTCAACAAAATATGATTAAATATTTTTAAAATAAATTTTTATTTAGATCTTTTCCTTCAAAATAAAAAATAACTTAATTAATTTTATTATTTTCTCTATATTGTACTAGTTTTTTTTGTGATTTTCGAGTAACCTTTTTCAAATTTTACTATTTTTAAAATACAAAAATTACAAAAAAAAAATTATTAAAAAATTACAAAAAAACTACAATGTGGATAAAACAATAAAACTAATTAAATTCTTTTTAAATTTAAACTAATTTTTTTAAATAAATCAAAATTTTAAAATATTTATCCTTTTCTTTGTTCGGATAAATTTTGTCCAAATAACACTACTCATTTAATTTTACCATTTTGAATTGAGCAATGCAAATATCGTACTCTTAGAGGGCATTTACTTTAAAAGATTAATTTTGTCCAAATAGTACTACTCATTTAATTATACCATTTTGAATTGAGCAATGCAAATATCGTACTCTTAGAGGGCATTTGCTTTAAAAGATTAATCTTGATATATCAAAATAGTAAGGATAATCCCTTATTTAATTTGATGGATTAAAACTTTAGGATATCCTAGAACCCTTAATTATTTCAATCATTTAAGCTAATCTTGCTTGATTTTTATCTCATTAAAACGATGGGATTGAAAAAAATTTAATCTTAAATATAAAAATACTCGATCATGCAAAGTAAACACCCCTTATTGTATATGGCACGACTAGGGGTTTCATGCTTTCAAGTTGGATCAACTATTTTTAATGGTAATAGTACACTTCATCAAATTTTAAATCATCTAATTGTATTGTAATATATCACTTTTTAATAGACGAAGAAGATATAGATAAATCATCTAATTTATTTTCTACCTTCCTTTTCGTGTATATGTTAATTTAAGAAATAAGAGATGGCAAGTAAAAGAAATACTACTTCCTCCGTCCACGAAAGAAATTCCTATATTTTCTTTTTGAGACGTCCACAAAAGAACTTCCTACCTATTTTTGGACTATACCCTACCACTTATAATCCTCTTACTTTTCACTTTTCACAACTCCCAATATTAATTATAACATCTTTTCACCATTCCCAATATACTCAATTACCTTTTATCCACTCTCAATACACTCAACAATATTTTTTCTTAAAACTCGTGCCACCCCTCCTAGGAAGTTCCTTCATAGACGGAGGGAGTATAAGAGAGAAGCATCATTTATAGGGACATCAATTAGCAATTTATACAATATGTGAAAAAATATATGTAAATTTACTAGCCCGCCCATCTAGCGTAGGAAAATCTAGCCCGAAAATGAGCGATTAACATCCATGTACGACAACATAATCAACATACAACTAGAGCATATAGTAACTCTGAAAAGGAAATGAAAAGTCATTTTGCAATAGAGAACTACGTTAAATGCATCACGCGCGACCACATTCGCAGCAGCACTATAGAGCGCAACCAAAAGTCGCGCTAGATGCGCTGCACAATTTCTTTTCTCGAGAAAGCTACGAAAAAAATACCATACCATTCCATAATTGCATCTTCTGTGCTCCTGGGGCGTTGTCCAGCATTATTAATTGGAACGAAAGCGATACCTGTAGAGGAAGGTGGTTAGATGCATAACAGTTTGCAAACACAAACACCATCATAATCAATAAAAGTTGGACCAAGTCACCAAACCACCTACCGTGATGTACCATTGCACCACCACCACATAAGCCTTTCGTCCTTGTTCACATATGTTTGTCCTCACCTCATCAGACGTAGCAGATTTAAGATAAATGCTCTGGTATATCTACCCATGTGCAATACCAAATTCTAATAAATCAAACATCGGAAAGGAACAAAGCTCCTACAATAGTCTTGCCCCCTAACCAGAAGAAGCACCACCAGAAATGAGAATATTTTCCGGTGATGGAAAAGTAGATATCTCCTATTGCACAGGGGGACCAGTCAGCCACCTTACCTATCTTCCATATCTCCCATTCCGCCACGCATATTATCCACAGGAACTATTCCAAATCAAGCAGCAGAAACAACGTTCAAGTACTTTGCATGATTGATAAGAGGACCAGAACAGAAAAGGATCTTAATATTACAAGGAGTCAAGTGCAGGCAAATTTAAACATAGTACCCACTGTTCAACATAGTACACACGTCTGGTGTAAAGTAAACGCCCACTTAATCATGCAAAGTAAACGCCCACTTATTATTACATGTACTAAGTTCAAGTTATTCAACATAGTACACACGTCAGGTGTAAATCAGTCTACGGTCCCTGGTCCATGCCGGGTGTTAGGTTCTTCTTCAGTGATACAGCACAGAGAATCAGAGATATTAGAAGCTTGAGTTCAAAGGACCAGAACAGAAAAGGATCTCTATATTACAAGGAGTCAAGTGCAGGCAAAATTAATTGCAATGACAATGACTTTCGAACTTGGCATGTGCAACATGTTAGTATGTTATTCTCGCCTACCAAGATCATCTCCCATATTATACCTTCTGAGAGGAAATGAATCTGAATTTAATGCTGTGTACAACTGTTAAGGATTCCTCTTGAAAGAGATACCAGAACATAGGCAAGGCGTTCTATTTTTCAGTGTTGTACAGACAAAATATGACACCACCACCTTCTCTGCAAAACAATAATTTCTCCTCTAATACAAGACAATGATGGTCCTCAAATGCAAATGGAGAGCATGAGGAATAAGAAACGTCTACGGGGAGAATTATCAACAATTAAAGTTTTCCCTGTCCTAAGCTAATACATATATGTACATATCCATGGTTTATCCCAATATCGTTTTACCATGATTCATCATGTGCCATGTCCCCTAACCAGAACCTGGTTTCCATGACTGTAGTGGCAGCCCATCGATGACGCTCAGTTGCCTTCTTAGCTTGATAATATGGGCTTGGACCTACCATAATGTAGACAAAGTCAGAAGAATTGTCCATAATATGCCAAAATCTGAAATACAGACACTAATGCCTGATTGTGACAGTCAAAATAATCCCCATGAATCAATATCTCCCATAAGAAATGGCAAGAAATTGACAATTGAAACACAGGAAAAAACCAGTTACAGCTAGCATAGATGACTAATGAGAAAGGAAGAATAGGACATTTTTTGGATGAGTTCAGTGCTTGATAGTATAAAATAACTAAAGTTCAAATCACAAAGTAATCAACCAACAGAATAAAACGAGGACACAACTATATGTCGAGAGTATGAAAGCAATTAAGTTAACACCACTTGCACATGTAACATCCTAGGTAATTTTGAAATTGCAACTATATTCAGTTCATGCTTGCACCGACTCTTGCACCAATAACACCATGCCTGTACATAAGTCAACCATAGAAGAAACAATAAAAATTGCTTTACTGCTCTACAAAATGCCATGGAAATCCATCTTATAAGATGATCAGAAAAAATAATGGTATATACGGAGCAACTTAAATAAATTTATTCCTCTATAGAAATATTATTTTTTCATTTTTAAAGCTTCTGTTCAGAGAATCAAGAATCTCCAATTGGTAAGGCAGGTGTGAAGGATCGGATGTTAAGGGAAAATATAAATTAATTAGTCTCACTGAATAACTGCAGATTGGATGATATTATGCAAATGAAACTTTTTGTTCTGGATATTGGAAGTGGTTGCTTCCACTCTTCCCAACCCACTTAAGAAAACGTGTGAATAATTATTAAAATATGACAATTTGGCATCAAACTTTACAGTCACAACAGTCTGAAAAATAGTGGACTATCCAAATGAATTTAGATGAGCAAAGTGATCCCATATCCGTCTTGGTTTCTCGTAAAAGCATAAAATGCAGTGAATTTTAATAATTTTCTTGGATAATAATTGACCTGAATGAGCACCATTCCCCCCCCCCCCCCCCCCCCCAAAAAAAAAAAAATGACATCTTCCATCAGATTATGGAGCATACACATATGTAGAAGATTAGAAACAGAATCAGGACAGTGAAAAAAAAATCCCCGCATGGCAAATACTCTGCAGCAAGTATGATTGATGGGAATTTGTGGCAAAGACGTCAAAATTAATTTTCAGGCATGTCCTCATGCAATTATGGTTCCGCTAATATGCCAAGGGAACACAAATGCCTTACCTGCTGACGAGCAGCAGCAAGTTTTAACAGCTCATCTGCCTCAGAGAAATTGATAAACCATTGACTCAACGGGTTGTCTTTGGTATCACCTTTCTTTTCATTCAGATCTTCTGTATAGGTACCATAAAAGGTAGGAAGAGATAAGATTGTCGCCCATCATGCCAAGAATAAACAAACAACATGGAAGTAAAATAGATGGTAATGGCATTACCAGTGGGCAAGTTTAACATGACTGGAAGTCGAGGCACAATTACAGCAGGATGCTTCTGGATGCGAGCATAGAAACTCTCAGAGGGATCAGGAAAGACTATCTCATTGTATGTTTCCACGACAACAGGCTTTTTAGCTGACTGAGGACCACTTTCATCTTCAGCATACAATTTAAGATGGTGATACCTAAACATAGAAAGACATTATCAAATATACTGGTGAGCAATGAAGAAGCATATTCAAAGTCAAAATTAAAAGAGACTTACAAATCCAACTGCTTTTCACAAACATCATTGTGGAAGAAAAGAGAGATGGCAATTTCAAATTCACCCCAACCACACTCCGATAACTCAAAAGGTGGTGACTCGACGACTCTAACAGGGTTTTCAAAACTTGGATGCAACTGAAATACAGCACGCTTGATCACTACCCCAATATCCTCATTTGTTGCCCCTCGGACATAGACAGTCCACCTGTGTGACTGAGTTCTAATAACAAACAAAGACATCCGATAAAATCATCAACTAAGTTAATTGGTCTGCAAGAGTTCCCAAGGCCCACCAACAAAATGAGCTATGACAAAAAAAACAGGCATATAACTCTGATATTCAACTTACTCAGAGGCCTTTCTACCAAGCCAAAAGGCAATTGTCCCATAAACTATCGGAACACAAATTTCAACATCTTTGAGTCTCTTTTGCAAAATCTGCAAGGCATCCATAAAACATTATGTTAAAACTACAAGCATTGCCAGCTCAATGACAAAGATTATCAACACATCTTTTGGTGGAATTGAATAATAATGACCATCAGGAAGAAGTTATGACAAGACACGAGATTCATCGTTGATCTTACCCTCTACAAGAAGCAGAAAAGAGTAGTTCAAATAGAATATTACTGTATCAGTATGAACCTAATAAAGTTTGTAAATTGTATAGCTTCCAAGGGTTAGTTTTGTTCTCAAAACGAAATTGAACAGCAGGGCAACTATAAACCAGATAGGCAGATTAATAACACTATTTGTGTATGTCCACGTGTGTGTGTGTGTGTGTGTGTGTTAACATAAAACAAAAGTTAAGGTAGTCAGTTTCAGTCTGATAATAGTAATAGTCATTAATACAGATTCAGTTTCGAGATATGAAGGATTTAGTTGTTGTATTCGCTGCATCTCATGCTTTTCACCAGTTCTGAAGCCAACCCAGCTAGTCAAAAAGATCGATTATACACAAACACCTTAACTTCAGCCAAGCCCCGCAGAACAAGTAGTCAAAGGGTGATTGTACATATCTTGGACGATGTGAATGCATGGAGTAAAACGAGGTATGGAAAATTCCGTTAACTAACTGTTAGTATACAAAGGGATAAGAATTATATACTCAAAGTGTGACTGAAGTTCATTTACTGATGCATTCATGTCTCTATGTTGTCCATGCAGCTTGCTATGCCTATGCATATGCAGTTCATACGACGGAAACAGACTAAAGGTGGACATCACAAATCCATAATACCTAAAAACACGATAGAAATACTGCATGCTTGTGTAAACATACTTCATAAGCGTACAAACTAAAGAAAATGTGACAAATATTTAAAATTGGAAATCAAATTGGGTAGAAAGAGCTACCTTTTTGTCTCCGTCGTCAGAAGCTCTAGTAATTTTGATCCGCTGTGGCTTTAGAGTGGGTTCGTTGGTATTTCGTTCCGGCTGACCGTCAATTTCTACTATTTCAGCCATTGCCGAGCATCTGCAAAGTAGAATTTCGCTATTTTCGTTTCAGATGATTTAGGGATTTTGACAATAAATTAGGGTTTATATTTTCAGTGCATTTGGCGCTAGTGCCTTGTGATTTTGACTCATGCTTGGCTTAGGCTGTCGGGCCCTGTACCATTGGGCTTTAGTCCAAATAAATTTCTTCGAGATATTACACCCACTGACTTGTTATTAAATTTTTTTCCCAAATATAATTTGGATAAGTTTGTTACATTGGGCTGTCGGGCCCCGTACCATTGGGCTTTAGTCCAAATATATACTCTCCTCGTCCCTTAAGAAGTGTCCTACTTTTTTTTTTTTTAATTATCCCACAATAAGTGCCTTATTTTTAAAACTAGAGTCAGGCGATGAACCTACCCGATGTGAATGCTCAAAGTATATTTTGTCTTTTAATTTTCAATTAGTATACGCCTATTCGTGCGATATACGACGGACATCGAAATTAAACGATACATTTAAATAAATAAATAAAAATAATAAAAAATTTAAATATAAACAAATACAACATACTCCCTCCGTCCACGAAAGAACTTCCTATATTTCCTTTTTGAGACGTCCACAAAAGAACTTCCTACCTATTTTTGGACTATACCCCAGCACTTATAATCCTCTTACATTTCACTTTTCACAACTCTCAATATTAATTATAACACCCTTTCACCACTCCCAATACACTCAACTACCTTTTATCCACTCTCAATACACTCAACAATATTTTTTCTTAAAACTCGTGTCACTCCCTCCTAGGAAGTTCTTTCATGGACAGAGGGAGTATTTTTTATCAATAAAATATAATAATTCACATCAATTACTCAATAAAATCGCTCAAAGTATATTTTGTCTTTTAATTTTCAATTAGTATATGCCTATTCGTGCGGACGTCGAAATTAAATGATAAATTTAAATAAATAAATAAAAATAATAAAAAATCAAAATATAAACAAATACAACATATTTTTTATTAATAGAATATAATAATTCACATCAACTACTCAATAAAATCCTGAATTTAAAAATATAAATTTTCAATTTATACAAAGTGTAAAGTGTAATGATAATTATAGTAATTAATTTAATTAAAATAAAATTAACATAAAAATGAAGAAATTTTCTAACCTATTGACCATTAGTCCATAATTTATTTAAGAAAATTAATAGCAAATACTCAAAAGGACCAACTACACAACAGCTCACCGAAAAGGACAATTGACAATATCTTCAAAAGCATGGAACGCAATAGTCCTTTCCAACTCTTCTTGAAAGCCTTACTGCAATTAAATTCAAATCCAAACATCTCTCTAATGATAACAACAAAAGGGTTCGGAAAATATAATTCATGTGCAGGTGAAAAATAGAATAAGGTTATATGAAGTTGACAAATCTCGCTCTTGAGCAAATTCTAAAGATGCCTCAGCCTTTCCCATTTCAGATCAATTCTATCATCCTTGCTATTGGAGATGAAAAAACAGTTGGAGATTTATGTAAAATATATGCAAGAAAAAAGATCAAATTTATCCTTTATTGAGAACAAACATATAATAATAAGGGTTAAGGTACAGATACCCCCCTGAACATGACCCCCCTAGAACGTATACCCCCCATTCTCCAACTTGGTACAAATTGCCTCCCAAACTCGACGAAAAGTATACAACTAACCCCACGCCACAAACGGTCGTTAGACGCCGTCCAGATTTTTTTTATTATTTAATATTACATGTGGGGCCCACCAAGAATGAGTGTATGCCAGGAAGTAGATTAGAGCTCCGCCGCTGATCAAAGCCACCACTCCGTGGCTGCAGAATCGACTGGAATCCAATCCACGATCCCAAAACGCTACTCCTTGGCCGAAATTTCCCCCGCCGCTGCGAAGAACGGCTCCAAATTACCAGCCTTGTTCCTCGCCCCGGGCCCATCTCCGGCGGGAGGTCCGTCAGCCGCTCCCACCGGCCGCAGACACAGGAAAAACAACAAGAAGAGAATAATCGGGTGGTCTCTCGGAGTAATCGGAGGAATCTTATCTGGATTAGTCTTCTCCTTAGTTTTCAAGCTGCTCCTGCTCCTAATCAACGGCAGAAACAAGGATACCGGAATTAAAATATTCTCCCCATTGATCAAGAAGCCAGAAGACCTGGCCTTCTTAGAAAAAGAAGACGGATTATCATCGCTCAACATCATCGGAAAAGGCGGATGCGGCGAAGTCTACAAAGCCGTTTTACCGGGAAGCGACGGCAAGGAAATCGCAATCAAGAAGACACGGAGGAGCTGACGGAAGAAGACAGCAAGCTCCTCAACAAGAAAATGCGGCAAATCCGATCTGAAATCAAGACGGTGGGAGAAATCCGCCACCGCAACCTCCTGCCCCTGCTGGCCCACCTCCCGCGGCCGGATTGCCACTACTTAGTCTACGAGTTCATGAAGAACGGCAGCTTGCACGACTACCTGCTGCAGGTGTCGAGAGGGGAGAGGGAGCTGGAGTGGGCGGCGTAATATTAAATAATAATAAAAAAAATCTGGACGGCGTCTAACGGCCGTTTGTGGCGTGGGGTTAGTTGTATACTTTCCGTCGAGTTTGGGGGGCAATTTGTACCAAGTTGGAGAATGGGGGGGTATACGTTCTAGGGGGGTCATGTTCAGGGGGGTACCTGTACCTTAACCCTAATAATAATAAAGAAAGTTATTTGTGATTTATAATAAAATTCGGTATTATCAATGAGTAGCTCTGTGGTTTTATCACTTGGTTGTTGTTGATCTGTTTTGGAAATGATTGGCCAATTCGGTATTCATATTGTCCCTTCAAACCCTGTACAAAATAAAACATCTCTTAAATGTCGGGCGGGAATAGAAGATATTGTAAATTTTGATATTGTACATTTTAGGGAAAATTGCACCTAAATACACAAACTTTGTCGAAAATCCATATTTGACGTGAAGTTAGGAATTTACATTTTAATACACCAATTTAAGAAGTTGTTCAATTTTGACACATTTTTCAATTCCGGCGACCGGCATTCTGACGTGGACGCCGGAATGCCAATGTCGCAGCCACGTCACACACCCACTCTCTCTCACTCTCTACACGTCACCTCCCCCCCCTCCCCCCCCCCCCCGTCGGACCCTCCCCCCCAGAACCGCGTCGCACCACCGCCGCTGAGCCCAGCCTCCCGCCGTTAGCCACTTCCCCCTCCCCAGAACCGCGTCGCACGACCGCCGCCGAGCCCAGCCTCCCGCCGTCAGCCACTTCCCCCTCCCTCCCCAGAACCGCGTCGCACCACTACCGTCGAGCCCTACAGCCACAAACCCTCCCTCCCGCCGTCAGCCACTTCCCCCTCCCCAGAACCGCGACGCACCCGCCACCTCCACCAACAAAACCAACCGGATTTCCCACCACCACCGTTTTCCCTCACCTCCACCATAACCACCAAAAACGTCATATCCACCGTCACCAAATCTCCACCACCATCATTTTTTTTTGTTTGCACAGATTTGCAGATCTAGGGTCTGTGCTTGGCCGTGAGCGGCGGCGGCGGCAGCGTGACTCAGGATCGAGAGAGTACAAGCACGGAGGCAGCGTGGATCTACTGTTGATGTCGGAGGTTAGAGATAGCGGAGTCGATTTTGGGCTGCGGGTGGTGGGGGAAGTGGCGGCGGGTGCGACGCGGTTCTGGGGAGGGGGAGGGTCCGACGGGGGGAGGGAGGGTTTGCGGCTGAGGCCCTGTGGGGCTCGACGGCGGCAGTGCGACGCAGTTCTGGGAAGGGGGAAGTGGCTGACGGCGGGAGGCTGGGCTCGGCGACGGCGGCAGTGCAATGCGATTCTGGGGAGGGGGAGGGTCCGACGGGGGGAAGGTGACGTGTATAGAGAGAGAGAGAGAGAGAGAGAGAGTGGAGTGTGTGTGTGTGTGTGTGTGTGTGACGTGGTGATGATGTGGCATTCCGGCGTTCACGTCAGAATGCTGGTCGCCGGAATTGAAAAATGTGTCAAAATTGAACAACTTCTTAAATTGGTGTATTAAAATGTAAATTCCTAACTTCGCGTCAAATATGGATTTTCGGCAAAGTTTGTGTATTTAGGTGCAATTTTCCCTACATTTTATTAGTCACAAACAGGTTCAAAAAATAATGTGTATTGAACAGTTAATAGTAGGAATCTATGATTACAATTGTTTTCCTAAAATATGGCCATATAAGGATCATAAGAAACCATGCTTGATATATCTGATTGTAAAACACATGAACTTTGTGTTACTTGATTGTGGATCACCAGTAGATGTATTTTCATTTTTCATTGATGTAGTTATTGAATAATTATGAATCTTAATTAAATAAAGGGTTAAGGTACAAATTCACCCCCTAAATTAGACACCCCTGGAGCGTATCACTCTTCATTCTCGACTTTGGCCCAAATATACCCCTGAGTCCATAAAAATGGTGCATTTAAACCCAACGAGTTAACGTCGTTATCTCTCCGTTAACTTTTTATTATTATTATTTAAATCATGGATTTCGCTCCTTAAAACTTTTCCGGCTAGCCTTCGCTGGAACCCCAACTTTTACCGCCATAAAAAACACTCTTGGCTGCAGCTCCAGTCTCAACTCTTCCAACTTTACCTCCCGTCGTGACCGCTCCACCGGCACCAGTGCCAATGAGCTCATCCCCAGTGCCGACACCGACAACTTCCCCCCTCTGTTGTGTCATTGTCGTCGTCTTTAGGATAAATTAAATTGTGCATTTTGTTGTTGAGGGGTGCGCCGAAGTATAGGGACACGCCAGAGAATTTTTTGTCGTCACTGAGGATGACGTTGGCAGAAAAATCGCGTTCGATTGTGCCGACGACGACGTGAGGTTGGTCACCAACATCCCGTTGGGGCTATCGTTGCTAGTTGAGAAGGAGATGAAAATCCCCCTCGAAACAACAAAGTATGCGTCGATTGCGATAGGATCGAGGTAGTAAGGGGAGGACATCCCCTCTCCGCCGCCGATTAGGATCAAAATCACGTCGACACCACTTAGAAAAAAGAAAAAAAACTTACGCTTATACCCCCCTCCCCCCATTCTCGACCTTGGCCCTAATACATCCCCAGAGTCCATAAAAATGGTACATTTAAACCCAACAAGTTAACGGCAAGAAACAGCCGTTAACTTGCTGGGTTTAAATGCACCATGTTTATGGACTCGGGGGGTGTATTTGGGCCAAGGTCGAGAATGAGGGGATATACGCTTTAAGGGTGTTTAGTTTAAGGGTGGATTTGTACTTTAACCCTTAAATAAATTGGAAAATGTAATATATATGTATAATATTAATCTTACCACTCTACGAGCAAGTGATATGGGGCATTGGTTTAAATGATTGACCAACGCGTGTGATAGAATTAAAACTTGTGATTATTTCAGTAATGTTCAACTTTACAATTATTTGTCCCTTGTTAGCAGCAGAATGATTCATCTAATGTTTGAAATTTATAGATATACCTATATAGGATTGAGTTCAACAAAGAATCCCTTATATGTAGAGAATAAAGAATAAATCATAACCATCTATTTAGTGGGATTGAACGGTTATGATTAAATTGAATGCTCCATTTTATTTATTAATTAATCAATATTTTATGTGCATTATATTGAACAGGGGTAAATATGTCCATTAGTCAAACGCACTTAGTCTCCACAATACCCAATTACCATCATTTTCGGTCAATCAATTTGGGATATATGTTTCTCTCTCAATCATCCAGCCGTCTCCCTCGCTTCCTTTTGCATCCACCTTGCCGCCTCTCTCTTCGCCGTCTTTAGGACGGATCATCGCTTCGGTCACCGTCATCTGCTCGTCGACGCACGCAGCCACTGCTGACTTCACGTGAAGGGCTCGTCGACGCATACTGATAAGAACTTTTCTGGTGAAATGATACCAGATGATAAGAACTTTGCCGGGAAATATGGAGTTTCACCGAAAAACGCAACAATAATGTAACAGATATGGAATTCACCGATCTAAATGATTTGTACACGGGAGACTGAAATTGAACGGAACAAATTGAAAATACCGATAAAGGATGGAATGCCTCAAAACCCCTGAATCTAATCTACGAAATGATCTAAAGAACGGATCCCTACAGTAACTCGGAGACGATGAAAGATATGATAAAATTAAAGACGGATAAAAGATGGAAATCCCAAAACCTCTGAATCTAACCCACGAAATGATTTAGGCGAACGAATCCCTAAACCCCAACGTGCAGTTGACGCAGCAACTCGGGGACGCTGAATGACACACGACGAGGGATGATGAACCCGCCGATACGCCGATAGGTTGGATTTGCTTGGGCAAAATCCAAGAAGAACTCGAAGTTCTCACGAGAGAATAATCTCACAATTTTCATATATCATCAAAGTTCGTTTTATTGTTCCATACAGCCGCCATATATATAGGCAAAATAAAACCCTAATTTAACGAAGGACATAATCGTAAAAAACAAGGAAACTAA
This sequence comes from Salvia miltiorrhiza, assembly GCF_028751815.1. NCBI lineage: Eukaryota > Viridiplantae > Streptophyta > Magnoliopsida > Lamiales > Lamiaceae > Salvia > Salvia miltiorrhiza. The sequence goes on along the minus strand of NC_080394.1, from coordinate 18,482,474 downwards.
TAAACTTGCTCAACAAGCTAAAATAACCCTAGCGAGAAAACCAGCTCCGTGCGCTCTGCTTTGCACGTCCGCTCCTCTGCTCTGGAAACCCGGGATTCCTCTGGCGGGAGGATTCCTCTGGCGGAAGGATTCCTCTGGCGAGCAGATTCCTCTGGCGGGAGGATTCCTCTGGCGCTTCGATTCCTCTGGCGTCCTTGGCGAGCTCGATTCCTCTGGCGTCCTTGGCTCTGGTCTGGCGCGGGATTCAACTCTGCTTTGGCGCGAGCTTGGCTCTGTTCGGGCTGCATCATTCCCCTCTTCTTGAAGAGGATTTGTCCTCAAATCCAAATCGTGAAGGCAAATACCTGGATCAAAAACAAAAGCTTCGTTTGTTGCCATAAACGATTTAGACTTCACCAGAACTGTTCTCTCTTGTCCATCATTCGTCTTGCCGGGATCAAAAACCAGTTCTTCGGCTTGAACGTAGATTTTTCTTCAGCTTTGAACATGACGAATTGGATGTTAAGAATACCGCCATGCACTTCTCTTTCGAACAGCCATGGTTGCTCCCACCATTTAAACTTAATCTGCAACGGCGCTTCATCATAAAAGACTTCACATGCATACTTGTTGATCTGCGTCACAACCTTTGCTTCCAAAGGAGTTGGACTAGATTCCTCAACAGCACTTCCTCACGTGACTCCAACTTAGGAATAGACTCATCAATTTTGATATTGACCTCTCTATCAACTATCACCAATTCTTTCGGATGTAGACATGCCTCATCTTTGAGATCCATCACGACTTCCACGTCCACCTTCTTCGCCCTCTTTTCGTTGCCGGACCCCTCCAATTGTGGCATATCAGGATCGGGCTTCTCTCCATCAGTCACCACATCGCTATCATCTGTTAGAGCAACAACAACCTCTCGATCAAGGTCCACTTCACCCGTCATCTCCTTTTTCTCCACCTGTTGCTCCATGGACTTCACTTTATCTGCCTCCTTGTGCCGTTGCTGCAGTTGCACGTGATCCTCATAAATTTGTGTAGGACTAAGGAAAACAAATGCCAGCTTCTTTTGCCTATACGCGAAGGAGTACTTATTGGCGACTTCATCATAAATAGCTCGTCTATCGACCTGCCACGGTCTACCCAACAAAATGTGGGTCGCCTGCATGGGAATAACATCGCACACAACCTCATCTTCATATTTCCCAACGCGAAAAGGCACTTTCACTTGCGTGGTAACCTCGACAACGCCAGTCTCATTCGGCCATTGCATACGATACGGCTTGGGGTGTTGCACCTCGGTCAGCCCCGATTTTTCCACCATGTACCGACTCACCACATTCGTGCAACTTTTTCCATCAATGATCACACTGCACACCTTGTCGTGGACAAGACATCGCGTGTGAAAGAAATTTGCCCACTGCTCACTCTCATGGGATCTGAACCCTTGACATGAACGACACGTCTTATCTCGATTGCAACCATCAAAATTTACCGAATGGCCGTGATTTGCTGAACTCACCCTCATACTCTGTTAAGAACAGAAAGACCCAAACAGAAAAGACCAGATCCTGGATAATTTCTACCCGTACGAAATCTGGAAACGCGACCAACAAAACCCAACAGAACACCCTGAAAATTTTGAACAGAAACCAACAGAACACCCTAGAAAACGTCTACCCAAACTGAAATTCGGAACAGGACCCAACAGAACACCCTGAAACTAAGAACAGAACCAAAGATAAAACCCTAGGAATTTCGCCCCTTTCGAAACCCTCAATTGCACAGTCAATTGCTCTTTTTTTTAATAGCGTAGCCCTTACGAAACCTGGAAAACTGATACCAGATGATAAGAACTTTGCCGGGAAATATGGAGTTTCACCGGAAAACGCAACAATAATGTAACAGATATGGAATTCACTGATCTAAATGATTTGTACACGGGAGACTGAAATTGAATGGAACAAATTGAAAATACCGATAAAGGAAGGAATGCCTCAAAACCCCTGAATCTAATCTACGAAATGATCTAGAGAACGGATCCCTAAACCCCAACGCACGATTGATACAGTAACTCGGAGACGATGAAAGATATGATAAAATTAAAGACAGATAAAAGATGGAAATCCCAAAACCTCTCAATCTAACCCACGAAATGATTTAGGCGAACGAATCCCTAAACCCCAACGTGCAGTTGACGCAGCAACTCGGGGACGCTGAATGACACACAACGAGGGATGATGAACCCGCCGATACGCCGATAGGTTGGATTTGCTTGGGCAAAATCCAGGAAGAACTCGAAGTTCTCACGAGAGAATAATCTCACAATTTTCATATATCATCAAAGTTCGTTTTATCGTTCCATACAGCCGCCATATATATAGGCAAAATAAAACCCTAATTTAACGAAGGACATAATCGTAAAAAACAAGGAAACTAATAAACTTGCTCAACAAGCTAAAATAACCCTAGCGAGAAAACCAGCTCCGTACGCTCTGCTTTGCACGTCCGCTCCTCTGCTCTGGAAACCCGGGATTTCTCTGGCGGGAGGATTCCTCTGGCGGAAGGATTCCTCTAGCGAGCGGATTCCTCTGGCGGGAGGATTTCTCTGGCGAGCGGATTCCTCTGGCGGGAGGATTCCTCTGGCGCTTCGATTCCTCTGGCGTCCTTGGCGAGCTCGATTCCGCTGGCGTCCTTGGCTCTGGTCTGGCGTGGGATTCAACTCTGCTTTGGCGCGAGCTTGGCTCTGTTCGGGCTGCATCACATACGGCTGTCGCCGCTGCTGGTCTGAGCGCGCGTCCCGCCGCCGCAGCGCCTCCGCGCTTGTTTCCCATCTCGCCGACCATGGTCAGGATCTTGGTTTTCACGACTTTTCCTGTTCGACGGCGGAAGTTCAACGAAGGTAGGGTTTCCGATCTATTTTTCAATTTTAAGAAAATTTTCGAACATATCTAGTATGTCGTTTTTTAAATTTCTCATTGACAAATCACGTCCAAAATCTGATTCGAGCCCTGAGACATTGCTGAAGGCGGATGGATGGCTGATGCTGCTGCAGGACAATGCTGTTGATCTGCACTGCTATATTTTTTTTTGTTTCCGTCAAATTGAATGAAATTTTTATGTAAATTTGGGGATATTCATGTGTCCAGTAAATATGAATATATTTGTTCATTTATAAATTGTGTTATGTTCATTTATAAATTGTGTTCTGTTCGTTTATAAATTATGATTCTTCGTGGAACACTATTTAATAGGATGAAAATGGTTTAATCTAAAATCACTCCTTCTTTATAGCTTCCATTCTTCCTCAAAGTTATGCACGAACGGGTAGGGTTTCTTAAGTAAATCAGCGAATCGCTTTTGTTTTCATTTCTTCTTTGAATTCTTATTTTTTTTGTTTGGTTTTTTAATATAAAACATTTTGAACATGCCTTAAACAATTACGAACACCCAAATAAACTATTTGAATTTTTTGTACTAACATAAAATATTTGACATAAAATATTTTGAACAGGCGTAAAAAAATTACGAACACTTAAATAAACTTTTTGAATATTTTTTACTAACATAAAATATTTAACATAAGACATTTTGAACAGGCATAAAAAAATTAACGAACAGGCGTAAAATTATTTCGAATACAGATACATAAATAATTAATAATATTAATGACATGACTAAATTACATGTGAAAAAGAAAAAAATGAAGAGTAAAATTCTGGACTAAAATTCTCAAGATCGACCAGAGACATTACAGTATATAATGAGAGAGAAAGAGTGGTTTAGATTGAAAGAGAGAGAAAAATAGAATCTATAGATAATAAACGAAATTTACCTTAAATGTAGGAATAGTTGTTAGTAATAGAAAAAGCAAATTACTTACTTAACCTTATTACTAAAATTGCGGCAATTTTGATAGGAAATTATAGCCGTTTGATTCATCAAGATCAATGCACATGATTTATTCTCTATTTTCTATATATTTATAATTCTCTATTGAACCATTCTCTACCTATATATATATATATATATATATATATATATATATATATAGAAAGAGAGAGAGAGAGAGAGAAGGGTTCAACAGAGAAGTTAAATATTGTGGAGAATAGAGAATTCGTAAAATAAAAACGAACAGATCTATAATTTTAATGAACAGATCAATGTACCACATGAACAACAATTTGCCAAGGGTTCGAATCCTGCTGGTGGCGAGTTTTTCTTTATTTTTACTAAATACGACTGTTCATTACTTATGTGATCTGTTCGTAAAATGAATAGATTTGTTTATAATGAATAAAAAGATAATTCTCTATTGAACTCAACCCTATATATATATAGTGTTAATATATAAGAGTACCCACTTTTATATAGTAAAAATAAATTTTACCCACTCAAATAAAAACATAAAAAAATACCCACTTTTTGTATTAAATGACTAAATTACCCTTCTATATAAATGGGCAAACCCTAATCTCCTCTCATTCTCTCACTTTTTTTTCTCTCTCTCTTCTCTCTCTCTCTGCAGGCCAAGACTGCTTTGGAGAAGTTGGCCTAGCTACGACATGAGGAACACTATCAAATGTGATAAGATCAAAGCAGGCGACAAGAAGAAGATTGAGGAAGCTTTAGAGTCTGCTATTGAATTGTTGGAGGCAAACAAACTTGCAGAAGTTGGTGATTTCAAAAACAAGATGAGAGAGCTGGAGAGCGTTTACAGCCCCATCGCCGCCAAGATGTCTTAAACCCGATTTACAGAATATCGTGTGGCTCTTTAACTTCACTATCAACATTTTCTGAATTTTGTTTTTGTATTTTCTTCGTTTTTGTCTCTCTTTATCTCTCTCGATCTCTCTCGATTCTGCTTCCGATGGCGTCCAGCGGAGCCTGGCCTCGGCCGCGCCGCCCCGTCCTTCACCACGCCGCCGCCTCAGCGCCGCACCGCCCCGAATCTGCATCGCCGCCTCGCTTCGGCTAGATTTTGGGGATTGAGAATGATTTAGAGATTCTAGATTTTGAGGATTGTTCTTATTCAATTACTTTAAGAAAGTATGCCATTTAGAAGAGAAATTTGAGGAAAAGTTGAATTCAATTTGAATTTAATCGAAAAAAAATATAAGTAACGAAGAAATTAATGAAAATCGCGCAATTTTGTATAAATGTTCTTGAATTCACAACCAAGTTTATGAATTCACAACTGAATTATAAGCGTTGGTTGTGAATTCACAATTGAAATAGTGTTGATTGTGAATTCAAGTTTTATTGGTTGTGAATTCACAACTTGAAAAAATGTTGGTTGTGAATTCAAGTTTTATCGGTTGTGAATTCACAACTTGAAATAGTATGGGTTGTGAATTCACGCGAATTCACAACCAACACTTGTTATTCACAACCAATACTTGAATTCGAGTTGAATTCACAACCAGTGAACAGTGGGTATTTATAAAAATTTTATATGTAAGGGTAAAATGGTAAATGTGGGTATTTTTTTAAGTTTTTATATTAGTGGGTAAAATTTATTTTTACTATATAAAAGTGGCTATTTTCAAAATCCACTCATATATATATATATATAGGGTTGGGCTAGAATAAAAACACTCTTAAGTGTATAAAATATAAATGATTTTCAGCCCTTAGATCATCAAGATCTACGGTTGATTCGTAACCCTGTTGGATGAATTCGTGGTCCTGAGTTCGAATCCCAAAGGTAACAAAAATTTATTTTTCGCAATTCGTAACTCTGTTGGATAAATTCGTAACCCTGTTGGATAAAATTCGTACATTAAAAAACATTTATATTTATATTTTAAGAAGTGTTTTCACTGTAGCTCTCCCCTATATATATATATATATATATATATTTATTTATTTATTTATTATCATCACAATGATCCATTTCAAAACATCTTTAGTACATCTAAAACGTACACATGGAATAAACATATAAATATACTTCAATTCTAAATTTGGTTCTTCGGACATTCTTTGAAATAATGTTAATTGTTATATGTAGCAAAAAATATTTAGGGTTATTGGTATATAAATACACTAAGTTTGGATCAATTTTGGTTATTAACATGAACTTTAAAAAGTGTAAAAAATACATCAACTTATTAATTATAGTAATTTTAACATAAATTCTATTTTCAGCTAGATTAAAGCTTACTTAGCATATCAGAATGTTGTTATGGACAAATCAGATTGTAGTTATTTTTACACGAATTTGAATTGTCAGATTATATTAAATTATAAGATATTTATTTTGGTTCGTCTCGAATTGTATTTATGAAAGTAAATAAAATTCGTGTTAAAATTACTACAATCAGTAAGTTGATGTATTTTTGACACTTTTTAAAGTTTATGTTAATCAAAATTGATCCAAGATTAAGGTATTTATGCGCCAATAACCCAAATAGTTACTATAGGTACGGGTGTGTTTGATAGCTGGAATGAGATAAGAGATGATAAATAAAAACTAGATAAATAATATAGATTATATTTACTACAGTAGGGTGTGTTTGATAGCTGGAATGAGATAAGAGATGATAAATAAAACCTAGATAAATAATATAGATTGGGTGAGATTGTTAATTTTTTATAGGTGTTTGATAAATAAGATATAAATACTAAGATAACTAATACTCCCTCTGTCCCGCGTAAAGTGGTGCGTTTCTTTTGGGCACGAGATTTAAGGAATTGTAGATTAGTGTTTTAAGTGTGTAGGAGAGAGAAAGTAATAAAGTAGTAGAGAGAAGGTAATAAAGCGATAAAATAGGAGAGAAAATGTAATAAGGGAGTGATTAAGGAAAAATAAGGGGTATCTAATTTTTGCCAAAAAAAGAAATGTACCACTTTCGGTGGGACAGTCCAAAAATGAATACGCACCACTTTTCGTGAGACGGATGGAGTATTATTGTTTGGAACACAAAATACAACTATAGATTTAAGAGTAAATTACAATTTTAACCTTATATTTAAATAAATAAACTAAACAAAAGAAAAAAAAATTATCCCATCCCAACCCCAACACCAGCCGCCCCCACCGTCCAATCTTCTTCCATAACATTCCCCCCTCCCCCCGGCCCCGGCCCCACCCCCACGGCAGACTGCCTTTCCTCCCCATCAATTCTTCCACCCTTTCCAAAATATTTGTTGCAGTCACAAATCAACAACCAAAGAAAGACCCCTCCCTTTCCCTCTGTTGTAGAACCACCGCCAGAATAATTTGTTGCAGTCACAGACGGCGGCGATTTGCCCTCTCTCCCCCCCAGCCCCCGGCGGCAGCGTCCACCCACCCCGACTATTTTTTCAGTCGTTGTTTCCGCCACAATTTTATTCGTCTCCGTTCACCGCCAACAAAACACAATCCCACCGCCCACAATTTTTACTAGCTCTGGAAAGATGGAAGCAAGCTTTACCTTGTTTTTACGTATCAAAGTGAGAGTAGCTCTTCCACTCGAGAATCAATGAATTGAAATCAGAAATAGCTTCTTCAAAGAATCTCGATTTTGTTTTGGGAAAAGAGGGTTAAATTTGTAAAACAAAAATTAATCAAGGTTACTGTTGGTGAGGAGATTATTGAAGTGGGGTCTGCATTGGATTAGAAATCTAAGTGGAACAGTAGTTTTAGTGCGGGCTTTGCGCGGGCCTGGGACATTACTGAATAAGGCTATCAAACAGGTAGAAATAGTGAGAAAGATAATTTATCTCATCTAATAAAGCCTATCAAACATTGCCGCAGTGTTTAATAAAACGTGTCTCAATTTCGAAGTGAGTTTTGAGGTGTTTGTCTCATAACCCAAACTTCAAAAATGGATCACAGAAACAGTGATTGATCGAATTTGCTGAATCACATAAACAGTGATTGATCGACATTGATAGAGAGATTGACTGAACCATAAAATAAAATGGAAGTTATAGAACATATGCGGTGATTGATCGAATTTGAGGGAGAGATTGTCGGCTACAGAATCATATGGAGGTTACAGAACAGAATGAAGAGGAGATGAAACGTAATATTTGAAACTTAAGAATACATAAAAGTTGTAGAATTCGAAGAGATCAAAATAGAGATCATTAACAGCGCCACGTAGGACTGAGAATGACCGTGGGCTCTCAAAACTGTAAACTATTTAATACTCTTTCCATCCCACGAATCTCGACACATTTGATTTCGACACGCGAATTAATGAGTTGTACATTAGTGTTTTAAGTGTGTAGTTAATAAAATATAAAAGTGATAAAGTAGGAGAGAGAGTGTAATAAAAGTGATAAAATAGGAGAGAAAATGTAATAAAATTGATAAAGTAGTAAAGAAAAAATAATAATTATTATCTTATTTGAAAATATGTCAAAATTCGTGCGACGGTCCCAAAAAAATACTTGTTGAGATTCGTGGAACGGAGGGAACTCGTATTTATGTTTTGGTTTCATTTATCTTAGTTGTCCTTTTTTCCCGAAGCAGGGATGACTTCAAATCATTGGCTGTTTCTTAGCAAATCAAATTACAGTGTCTTTTCTCTGGATTCAATTTGAAGGCATCATAGGGGCATAGGAGTAATTTTCCAAAAGGTGAACGGGCGGATAGCAAATCAAAAAGTGCAGCACCACTGTTGGCCCCCTCTCTCTCTTCTCTGTTTCTTCATTTTTTAATTTTTTTTTATTTTTCTTTATTTTGACTCTTTTTATTGTAACCTGGCTTCTGACAATACCTGTTAGGCTGTTAGACCTTCGTCGTCGTCATTTTTCTTCCGTTGGAAGCTCCCTGATTTTCCAGACATCGACAACGCAACTGACGTAATCTATACTTTTTGTGCCCTTTTTAATTGTCTACTGCAATTTTTGAGTCGATGATCTTCTTAGAAATACTTTTTTGGGAGCTCTGGGCCTCTGGTTGTGAAACATTTCGTAATTTTGTTTTGATGGTTAGGAATTATCATGTGCTCTTGTCAAATGTGTTCAAATGATGATTTTGATGGATCTCGATAATAGATGTAACTTTATTTTTATTTTTTGATTTTTGGCTGAAGTAAATATTTTGTTGGTGGGTTTATGGTTTTTGTCACGTTTAAGGATTGAGATACTGGATAATGAGGTTTATATATGAATTATGTAAATTTGGAATTTCTTTTGATGTTCATTGGTTTAGAAAACTGATAATTTAATTTGGGTTTTATGTAAGCTTAGAATTATCTGTTCTCTCTCTCTCACCCCTCATCCCCCTCTCCGTTGCTCATGTAATTTTGTGATCTTGTGCAAGTCATGTGAATTTGGGTAGCTAAAATGCTTTGGTTAATTTTGAAAATCTACTTTTAGCTAAATTTAAGCAGTAGTGCCAACCTGGAGCTTGAGGGTGATTGTCTGAATCTTTATCATGATTGCATCAGAACACTGGCGGTTTTTTTTTTTTTCTCGGTTTAGTACAGATATTTAGGGCCTAGCTTGGCACGTCCAGTCGTTCTCTTCGTAACTTAACGTAATGTAATAGGAATGCTGCAAGTCCTTTTTTATTTACTTGATTAATGGATTCAAAACATGGACCATTTTCTTTTGTTATCGGAAAGAAAAGAAACACCATTGTGAATGGTTACTGCATTCATCTAATATCAAGCATCATAAACCCATCTAAAAAATTTACCTATGAATGCATGGTGTTGTGAGTTTATGCTGAGAACACAGTTTCTTGATGCCATCCTGAGAAATTTTATAACATGATGGACGGTGGTAGGATGAATCATGAAATTGAGCATAGTTTCATCTTTTCTCATCATTAGCATGACCTTGAATGAAGAGCAGATTCTAGGTTTTGGGCTCTGGGGTCCATGCTCAGAGCCTCAGAGACATTGTCTTGGATCGTCGGCATTAGACTCTTATAACATGGTAGGCGTCTGTATTCTCTTAGGTGAAAAGAATCATGAACTGAACTTGTATGATTACATATATTTTGGATTCTGTGATTGTGAAGTTAAAAAGGTGTGAGGTTTGCATGTTGAGGCAGCTCCTATTATTTCTGTTCTTTCCCTTGGAAGACAAATATTCTATTGAAGCATCTGCTTTTGGTGTGGTTAGTATGTTACTTGCTATTCTAACCTCGTGGGAGAGATTTGCTGATTTTCTTTCTTAAAGCGTTATCTCTATACCAGCTCCCATCACTTGAAGAAGCTACAAAGTCAGCATAGGCTGCTCACGTGGTGTCTATTTTTCATTCTTATCACGTACTTTTTCATGTTGAGGTATCAGGTAAAATAGAATGTGTAAATGGGATATACTGGAATTTAAAGCAGCATTGCTAAGATCATAGAGTCTGGTTAATTTTTATGCAAAACCCTATACATCTTGTAGCCTTAGAGCCAGAAAACTATCAGTCTCGAAACACTTCTCACTGATAAAGTTTTTTGCATTGGTTTGTTGCCTGGATTGCTTCATATCATTTGATGGCATATTCTTGTAATTACTGATTCATATTATCAGCTTTTGAGGTCATTAACTAATAGAAGTTATCTGCCAGGTAATGGCAACAGAGGAAGATGTTGGCGTGCCAGATTTGAAATCACAGTTGGCCAATGCACAGACCCACTGGAAGCAGGAGATGGGAAGAAGCCAGTCTCAAGTGGACGCATTGCAAGAGAAGCTTACGGAGGTAAAGGCTTGTATACAAGGCTCTGAAGCAGATGCTAAGAAGGAGCTGAAAGTTCTCTGGCATAGAGTCAAAACATCTGCAACATTGTTGACATACTTGAAATCGAAAGCCAGAATTATGGCCGTTCCTCATTTGGCTCATACCTCTTGTGGTATCAAACAATTGGAGGGTGTGGGCCTTGTTGATAAGAATGGTGTGCCGTTGTCTGGATGGTCAAGGAACGTAGATACTTCTTCTTTTGACAGTGCAGATGAGGAAACATGGACAGCACTTAGCAGTCAGGATGGTACTCTTGATGAACAAGATGGAGTTTACATTAGCGAATTACTCAAAAGTGTACAAATGGTTACTGATGTAATGGAAACTCTCGTGAAGAGAGCTATCATGGCAGAATCTGAAATGGTTACCGAGAAGGAAAAGGTAACAGTAGGACAGGAAGAAATTAAAAAGAAGGCAGTTCAAATTGAGAACATGTCAGTAAAATTAGAGGAGATGGAGCAATTTGCAATGGGTACAAATAGTATTTTGAATGAGATGAGACAGAGGGTAGAAGATTTGGTTGAAGAAACTTCTAGACAAAGACAAAGAGCTGCTGAGAATGAGCAGGAGCTTTGCCGTGTTAAGCAAGACTTTGAATCCCTGAAATCTTATGTCAGTACTCTGATTAGTGTTAGGGAAACACTTCTTTCATCAGAGAAGCAATTTCAGTCAATTGAAAAGCACTTTGAACGGTCAGTGTGCTCAAACCTTTATCATTTCATTTGGGATTTTGACTAGTATTGTGTTCTTCCTTGCTATGAGTGCTTCTATTTAGTTTCTCATGGCGATTATGTATGATTGTTATTCAGTTTCTTGCATCTGTGTAGCTCCACTTTCCACATTTAACTTGTATCTATTCTTGTAATTCATGTTTCACTTTGTCATTTGAGTCCCCTCTTTTTAGCAGAGGGAAACAAATTTATATTAGTTGTGAGGGAATGCTTGTTTTGCTTTGATGATGGCTTATGGAAAATTTATGATATAATGTAAATTTTTAGACATGGGAGGCTGAAAAACCCTCCTCCCTTTTGTAAATTCTCTTAAAGTTAATAAAAAAGTAAGGCTTTCGTCCGAATCCTTGCCTATGCATGATTCATTTTACCTAGAATGGGAGCACCACTTTGGCTGAATTATGTACTCTTGCATTTTTTTTTTTTTTAAGAAATAAGATGAGAGAAAGAACATAACACATTGTTAATAATCGAAGTTAGAAGGAAAGTCAATTCCTACTTTTCAATACAAGCATTTTGCTTAACATTTTGCAGTGGTTTGTTATTAGTTTGTTAAATTTGTGTTATTTTTTGTCCCCTTTCCCTTTCTTAGTTAATTTTGATGTTGAGTTTGAGTCAATCCTTTAGTTGAAATAAGATTGTGAACTATTAATAATAAAAATTAGCTTATTAATAATAAAAGTTAGTTCATTAGTAATGATTTTTTTTTAATCATAGCAAGTGACTGAGTCCTAGTCCTAAGCCCATTAGGATTCCACCTGGGCCCAAAAAAAAAACTGTACAGACTACCAAAAAAGAATTGGGTCGGGGGCTACCGCCCTCGAACCCCCGTGCAAGTACCTTCAGGCTCCATACTTCAACAAGTTCAGCGCCCTTTCCATTTGTCAACATTTCCTGGATCCGCCGCTGGAGTTGATCACTCTTCCCCGTCGTATGTGGTTACTTTGTTTTTGAAACAATTACAAATCAGTTTAGGAGAAGCCAAGTAGTATTGGCTCTTTTGGGGATGTACGCAATCTACAGATACTGCTTGCAGACTTGCCACTCCTAGCACCATGCTGAATTACCACAAGTAGGATTATATTCAAAATGTTGTAATGAAGTAATGTAGTGGAAAATATTATCACACCTTTATATCTAATGTGAAAACAAGCTAGCTTGAAATGCTGAGATTTAATTAATTTCCATTATTTCATAGTAAGTGGGCAACCACCACGAGCGTATGAAAGCTTTGAGGATATCATATACTGTTAAACCTTGCTGTATGATGCCTGTTTTGAAAGGAGAAGATATGTGCCTGCTTCTTCCTGAAGGATTATGGGAAGAAGGTTCTTGACTTGTTAAAAGCATCTCCATCCTCTTTAAGAATCACTCCTTTTTTATAGATATTGGGGATTGAAAGCAATATATAAATGCTTGAATTTAACAAGCAAAGGTTTAATCGGTTGGCCTGCTTTCCTTTTCTTTTCAGTCTTCAATCTATAACAAACTCTACATTTTTCGTTCTTGGAATTTTTACTTATTCCTGCCTTTGTTGCTATGTTTTCTTCAGAGGTATATTACACTATAAACTTACTTTCTGGAAAATTTACTGTTTGGCTCTGTTGGACACAACCAGGCTTGTGGAAAAAACATCGCAATTGGAAAATGAGAAGATGCTGAAGGAAGTTGAGGTCCAGAAACTTATGGAAGAGAATATGAGACTGAGTGTTCTACTGGACAAGAAAGAGGCCCAACTCGTGGCCATGAACGAGCAATGCAAGGTTATGGCACTGAACGCTTCCAATATATAATTTGACATCCTTAACTCATTTGATAGAGCTGCCATTCTTCTGCAAACCCGATCACGTGGTGTAGCTCTCTCCTGCATACTGACGAAAGTATATTGCTTGAGTTTGACATTCACTTTCCATTTTCAAATTGCCATAGGATGGAACTTGTACTCCCTATCTTGTTGTATTTTCTTATTTGAGAAGTCTTCAGTTGATTGAATGTAAAGCCTGTACTGTTGAGACCTTTTCCATTCTGCTGAGTGCAGTATGTGTTTATCCTGCCATCTCATTATTTTTCTTCCTCATCTTAATTGTTAACTTCCACAGATAATGCGTTTTCTTCACATGCTATGCTTATATAATCTGGAGATTGAATTGTGCTTGGAGTTGCTGAGAGCCTACTTGGAAGGAAATCTCAGTGCAGTTCTATGCATTTTCGTTTTACTTTGTGGAAAATGTGGTATTTATATGTTGATGCATGTATTGAGGTCATTGACGCCATAGTGATAGAACACTAAGAGAGTTACTATTTAGGATTGTAGAGTTAGCTATAGATTTTCTATACACTATAGTGCTGAAAACACAGTAGATATCTATAAGAAGGAACGAGCTACTGATGAAGTGGTGGTGAGGCCGGATAGGAGACCAACCAAGACTGCACTATTGTAAATGGTCGGCTCCACTTGTAGAGTGTTGTTCCTGGAGTCAATATATGTATCGTTCAGGAAGGGCCCTCCTACAAGCGCTCCAACTGCTACATTTGGATTGGGGTTTGTCGAATTCAGCCATTTGAATCCATCACTGCAGCCCGTCTTGGCATCCATTGGGATCGAAGCACCCCTGTGATGCACATATTGAGGGTAGTTGCTTCCGTAGCCCACAAGGTAGCTTGTGTTCATTGGATTGCTTCCCAACACGTAATCCGCCTGAAAGAGAATGGTGAGTTGATCAGCACCGTCACTTCTGGTAAGCTGGTTTATTTTTGGTTTATTTATGACTTCTTTGCAGCTTTTAAAATATATGGCAATGTGGTTGTGGTTTCGTTTATGATTCTAAGCAGCTGATGGACTCGTGAAGGGAGGATGTTCGCCACTCTGCAGCCCCCCTCTCGACATAGTTTGGCAGGTCAGTATTGTAAATTTACCTGCATAGTAGCAAAGTTGCGTATGTCTTGTGGCTCATATAGCTCTCCGTCACAGTATAAGTTTCTCGTTTGAGTGGCGAGCATATAGTCACTATAAACAAGCGCTAGAAATGCGGAGCCTACGGAGTATTGCAGAGGATCCCACTGAGTCACCCAGATAAGCCCACCTGCATCAAATCATGTTGAGCTTGAAGAGTAAGAATGTTTTGCTGAGATGCTGATGAAGATTTTGGGAGAATGAGAGAGAGAGAGAGAGAACCTTCTGTTCTCTGAGATGCTGATGAAGAATTTGGAAGAAGTGCACAGACGACGAGCTCTGCAGTTTTTCTGTAAAGCTGCAGACCGATACTCTCTTCGCCTCGTATATCTTTCGACTCAAAAAAGCTTACTCTAGAAAGCAGGACCTGATTGAAGCAAGATGCATAAACCTCGACGATGCTAAACTCAGAGCCTAAAAAATAAAGGTATGTTTTATAGGATACCTGAGTTCCGGCAAGTTTGTTGTCCCAGCTAAACCATGTGTTTGCTCCCCAATTAGCGAAGTAGTTCCCTTCCACGGTCACGTATCGAAGGTACGATGCGTCTCCGCTGGCGTGGTAAAGCCAAGCTGCAGCCCAGAGGAGCTCGTCACCGTAGCCACTGGAGTTGTAGTACTTCTGCACTTGTGGGATACTCTCACTGTAAGAACCTCTGTAGGAATCTGCAAACGTGAACAGCTGCCGAGCGTGCTTGAGAAGCAGCCTCGAGTAAGCAGTATCCGTCGACCGGAACACCAGCGACGCAGATGCCATGGCCGCTGCGGTTTCCGCAGCGACATCCGACCCAGGATATGACGAATTCACCTGTGTCAGAGGTCTAGCTGTTGTAGTAACCTCCGGCCTTTGCCAGCATTTGTGGTCCGATTCGGGGTCTCCCACCTTGGGTGAAGAGCGGATTCGTGTAAGAACGACGAAATCGGACAGTCGAGATTCACAGATTCATACCTGAACGTAGAGCACGTTGGGAGATGGATGTGCGTTGATGAGATAGTCCGTGATCCATTTCAACGAATCCTTGGCGTTCTGCGTCTCCTTCACCCGTCTCATTTGCTCGTCGTATTCAAGAATCGCCCAGGATAGCATCGTCGCTGTGAACGCCATGGGTAGTCCGAACTTGACGTTGTCGCCGGCGTCGTACAGTCCTTTGCTGAGATCCAAATTCTCCTCTTTCCCATCTTCCAGACCTGAATCTCCTCTCCAACTAATCCTACTCCTCTCCAACTTACCAGCTACACATACACACACAAGTCAATATTCAGACATGCCTTCCAATATCAATCATTAAACACCTAAACTCACTTACATTTCTGAACATCAAAGAACAACAGTGCAATACTCAGAGCTTCGGCATATTTTCCAACGACCTCCGGCCGTCTACGAGAGCGATTGAAAACGCTGAACGATCGGAATTCTCTCCTGAGAGTGATGTAAAAAGCAGCCATAAGGAGGGTGGTGATAAGGAGAAGAGTAAGCCACCATTTCCAGCCTCTCAACTTGTGCTTCTCGGCATCCATACGTAGAATCAGCGGTAATATCCCATGGAGATGTTGAGGTGGCTGTGATATAATCACTTTCTCGATAGAAATAAGGAGGAAGGAATCCTTGTTTGATAATTCATATATATTCCCATTGCTTTGTTTTTGTCTATTGCTGATGCTGAGGTTACAAATTAAACAGATGCGGATTCTTAACTCATTTCATTACTATTCAGATTTTAATACCATAAAATCTTGTGTGAATTCGTTTAGTGGAATTTGTTAACTCAACTAGCCGACTTTTATTTTGGTACTGCTCAGCTCGTTAGCTCAATTATTCAGTAAAATTAATAAGTATATATGTTGTTTGAAAATCCCTTTATTATCTATAACTGTTTACTATATGTTTCTATATTTGACAGAATAAAAATAACAGAACTGTTTGAACAATTTTACGATGTTACAAGTGGTACTTAACTCAGGTATCTAAGTGTTTTTTTTTTTTTTTTGTTCTCTTTCTCAATAAATATATACCTATATATATATATAGGTATGTGTATGTGTGTAGGATCAGTCCTGACAAAAATAGGACCCGGGGCGAAGTAATAAAAATAGGCCCTCTACTTATCATAATAAAAATATCATAGGACAAATATTTCAACAATCAATCTATTCACATTATCAAATAAAATATTTCACTTTTTTTAGAACTTGAGACAATGTATATATGCGTTGTACTACTCCAAATAAAGAAATTGCTTTAACATAAGAATGTGTTATGTCACGAAGTGTAATATTGAGACTATGACAAGCACACGACACACATAACGCCCTAGGATTAATTTCAAGAAATCATTTTTAAATCCGTGTTGTTTTCCTTTCATATTAGAACAATTATCATAACCTCAACGCCTTACATCTTCAATATTTTTTTTAGAATTACAAGAGGTATCATATAATCAAACAAGCAATCCGCATGTAGGCGAGACCTCTACACCACACAAAAGTGGAAAAACTACCCGTACACAGGCGGGATCACTACTCATACAAAAGTGAGAAAACTACCCGCACGCAGGCGGGATTGAATGCAAGACCTCTCACAAAAGAAAAACTTTGGGTGCCTCAATTTTACCAATTGACCCTTACATTTTCAATGTTAAGATCAAGTTATTTTAGCACATTTTGTAATTCTGTAAAAAGTCTTAATCTAGATATATTATCCACTTTCAAAATTTCAAAGAAATATTCTTCAATTTTCACTTTGCCATCTGATATATCAACATAATATTATCACGATAACTTATTTTTTATGACTTATATCTGGTGTAGAATTAAGAATTACTTAAAAGTATTTTGCATCCTTTATTTTTTTTTATAATAATACTTCTAACATTATCAACTAATAGAGAAGTTAAATCATTTTAAATTTTATGATCAAGATAGTGATAATGAATTTCATTATTTATATGCATCTAATATGATATTACAGTGTGTGTGTGTTTAAGTTATATCTATAAATCTACTACTTCCTTGATTTTTTGAATTTTTCAAGATGGTGATGATGAGCATTGACTTTTTATCTAGGTTTTATGACATGAATATGGCAAATTATGTAACCCACAAACTCACGCATAATTTTTTAATTATACTATTATGCAAGGATGGTCGTAATTTAAATATCAACCGTTAGTCAAATGAAGTATTAAAACTTATGCTACTTGGTTTCAGTTGGTCGGTGAATAAATAAACAAAATAATTTGAACTACTGTCAACACTCAATAAGCATGAACTTAAAATCATTATCATCAATCATCTAAAACGAAAAAATTAATAAATCTACGAATACTTAATATACAGGATAGTTAAACCTAGTGAGCATTCGGTTATATGGTTCGGTTTTTGCTAAAACCAAATCAAACCAAACCATATTTTAGTTCGGTTTAAAAAAAAAACCGAACCGAACCGAATTAACCGAAATTTTTATAATTAAAACCGAACCGAACCGAAAAACCGAATTAATCCGAAGAAAACCGAAATTTTCGAAAAAAAACCGAAAAAACCAAAATTTTCGAAAAAAAACCGAAATTCCAAAAAAAAACTATAAAATTTAAAAAATATTAGAAGTTAGATATTATAAAATTATAATTAAAATATTATATATATATATATATATATATATTATAAATATAATTCGGTTTTTCGGTTTTGTTCGATTTTAAAAAATCCGAACCGAAAAACCGAAATTTTATGAAAAAAAATCGAACCGAACCGAAAAACCGAAAAAACCGAACCATATTTTAAAATTTCGGTTTGGATCGATTCGGTTATTCGGTTTCGGATTTTTTGCTCACCCCTAGTTAAACCTTCATCATTGGCTGACCTATAAATTATATTCACAAGAGCTAAAGAATCGATCATAAGTAATATTTCAAAAAGAAAAAACAGAAATAAAAGAATTTAATATAGGTGTGATGCGGATACCATATATCAAACTTAAACACGATAACTTCATAATATATCTCTTTTATTTTTTTATATTATTAAAATTTTGTATAAATAGTTTCATTATCAATTATATAGGACTAATTATTAAATAATAATATTACTAATAAAAACTTAAAAAACCACGGTAGTCCGTGGGCCTCCTAGCCCCATTGTGGCTCTGTCGCTTCCTATATCTATTCTAAATCATAATAATGAGGTAAGTTTTGCACTGCTATATGTACGTTTTTTTTCCCTTATTCATAATTTCTTGATTTTTCATTTTTGTAATATTTTGATCTGACTTGAATTATTTATTATTCAATGCGACCTCCTTGGTACATATGGTTGCGGCCACAAATGTAAAGTTATTCGGACATATTAATCATAATATTCAGATCAATATTCTGAAAAAGATGACGACGTGCTTGTTGGTGGAAGTGGTTATATGACATGGGAGTTATATGACGAGGGTTCTCTGGGTGAGAGAAGTGGTTTCACGTTGGTGGAACCAGCACACGGTTTGAGATGAAAGAATATTGTTTGGTTACTAGATTACACTTTGGGAATTCCCTACGATTCAAATGTGGCACATTCCCCGGACATCTTATTTCACAGATTCTTTCAAAACAAGTGGACTGTTATGACTGAATTGTAGGTCCAATTGAATAAGGACATGCTTGGTAATGACCCCGACGACTATTTGAAAACGACCAACATTCTGGTGGCTTATTGATCATTCTTTGTCACGATAAGGATTATGTTGAGGATTGCACATGGTGGCATGAGCATTGATTGAAGATGCAAATATGTGATTGCAATTTCCTTGGGATTCATACTTATTTCAAATCATATGCCACGCGATAAGTGTGTTGAAGAAGCCCCCGAACGAGATAGGCGGTTAGAGGAAGACTTATCATATGTACGAATCCACATAGGCATTACAAATTTGGTCTTATGACTGTATGAGGTCATTCCGGACTTGGGACATATGTGTGGGTGCCGAGACATGAAACTAAAACTGCACATATGTTTGATGTAAATGACCTAAAATTCGTTAGCGGACTTTAGTTCTTTTTTCAACAAATTGATTACTATTTTTATAGCAACAAAAATACTGCAACTGCTACGGTGTAATCGTAGTATAAATAGCAAACGAGTATCGTATCCTCAAGGACTGATAAGCGAAAACACTCTGAATAATCATAATAAATCCTAAAGCAATATTCATGCAACAGATAAAACCAAGAGAATAAACCAAATACTTAATAAAGACACCAACCTAGGGAATGTACAGTCGTTAAACAAACACATGCATCCAATCTATTGACTCAATTACCAATTTAGTCCAGTCGTAATGAAAGATCATTATCCGATTCATAATCTTCTCTAACGATCAACTATGAAAATAAATTAATAAATTCCCTATCACATTTAATTCTCAAGGAAATAAATTAACTCAAAATAGCTCACAAAGAATACTTCCTATAGCCCACCTATCACATTTAAGTCTCAAGGTAAACTATATCATGCATTCATGAATCGGTTGAACATTATCACATTCAAGTCTCAAACTGAACAGATAGACATGTAAATTATTGATCGGGTAAGTCACAAGAAATCAAACACCACGAATCATGAATCACAATGTGAAGGAAATATTAATATCAATAAATCAAATACATATATTCAATCAACTAGATAAAAACTTTAGAACCAGAAACGAAACTAGCCTTAAATAAATAGAAGACATTAAAAAATAATTGAAATAAACAAAATTTGATAAAACTCGGAATGAATTTGGAATGAACAACTTGAATATTCAATTTTGCAGAAAATATATATGAGATATGAAAACAATGAAACAAATAAATTATAAAGTTAAAATTGAAAAATATGAAAAGAGAGAGAAGAGATGTGTCTAATATGCCAAAAGTACCTATATATAGGCACAAGGTATAAATACAATACAAAACTCGAAAAAGACTGATAAAAACGCATGTGGGCCAACTTTTTGGAGATTTTCCGTCTTTCTCCCGCGGTCACGGGCCGCAGCCGCATGCAAAACCGTGGTTGCTTTCTGTTTCGACGGACAATATTTTCGTTTCGACCATATCTCTCTCCCTTTGAACTCTGATTTATGATCTGTTTGCGCTCATGAACTCGTATCACGATGATCTACAATTTTCTTTCAAACCATTCTTCCAAATTCAACTTTGAAAATATTTCACCAAAGTACGGGCAACGGGGCAAGTATCATATTTTACAAGAGAAAATAATTTAAGCACAATACAATTATCAAACACTCAATTCCGTACAAAATTGACATCTTAAAAACATTAAAAACTATAGAAAAGTGAGTGTTATCACAAATATGTAACTTCTATATTCTACATTTTTGTTACATTTATGTTTAAATTGACTAATATATGGGGACTAAACACTTTCTTCTTTTTACCTTTCTACAGTGTTATGTCACCCTTCCTTAGTTCTGTATGAGACGGAGACCAAAGAGTTGTATTATCAAACTATCATCTTACCTAATTTATCTGTTGTTTGGTTCTTACCTGAAAGGCGATATGCTGGAATAATGGAATCGGTGGTACCCTCATCGCTTGTACTTGCTTCTATGCCAAAGAAAAAGGTTTTGTCGCGAGCAACAAAGACAATTGGTAAGGTGAAGTGCAAAGCCTCACAAACGATCCACTCAGAATGCAGGTACATCTCTATCACATCCGATGGCTAGTCCATCCAATAATCTTAGCTAGGAAGAGTTTGGTATTGGACCAGATCCAGATCATATACGTTGTGAGCACGTTACATTGCGGCTGGAAAAAAGAAGAGAGAAAGAAGACTGCTTAAAGCTTTGTGGGTGGGAACAGTGTGGTTGCTCTGGGAAAGCAGGAATGATAGTCGTTTCCGGGACAAGGCTTGGGATATTGATAGACTTGTTTTACAGATTAAGGGGAGACTTTGGAGTTGGAACGAGGCCTACAAAATCGTGGAGTTAGGAATTACTTTTACTTCTTGGTGTTCCAAAGACTTCAAACTTGTTTTGTTGTTTTGATTGGCATTCCTGATGCCTTGATCCCTTTTCTTTTAATAAAATTTTTACTTTACTGATCAAAAAAAAAAAAAACATTGGGTCGATGCGACTATGAGCTGATTGGTCGTGTGAGTGAGAGTGTCAGTCGCTTGATAGTGGATAATGATTCAAAGTATGGACTAGTTGCTTGAGTGACTCAATGTGTGATCACAACTATGTGGGAATTCTTGGTCGCATATCTTCGAGAAGGAGGTCTCGAAGATCTTCATCGATAAATGGGACGTGGGAGTGAGGAGTGAAAAGCATGATCAACTATGTGCGTCAATATCGGCAATACCTAATGACCAACCCTGTTTTAGCCAGATGTGGTCTATATTGGCGCATCCTAATAATCAACCGAGGGTTAGCTAGAAGCGTTCTACATCGGCGCATCCTGATGATTAGCCTCGCGTTAGTGGATAGCATCATTCGACCTTTGATCAATATTCATTTACGTGTGCTTCTTTAAGGAGATCTGCCTCACATCATACTCATCAGCTCGAGTGAGCCATGGCAGATAGCCTAGTCCAATGATGTTTGGACAAGGCGATGAGGATGTAGACTAGCCCTCGTCAGTCGAGGGAGATTTACATGATTGTCTGCTACCTTGATGATCCTATATGTTGTTGACACCTCAATTGGTAGTATCAAAGCACTAAAAAAATGCATTTACCTACACATGTTATTGCCAAAAAGCCTCATATCTAGATTGTGTCCTCCCAATAACAAGACACTAACAAAAATAAGGAATGAGACTCTATCTAAGCCTAAAAAACAGACATAAAAATAAGAACAATTGTGGGTTCATTAATAGTTGTCCACCGACATTATTTCACAAAATTTTAGCCAATTTATGAATTTTTGGACGAGAATACCCCTGAACTCATTCAAATTTAAATCTATATTTTGAAACTCATTTCTCATTTCTCTCTTTCTACTTCCACGTCTCTCTCAGTCTTTTTTTTTTCCTCACTGGCCACCGTCGTCGATCTTCTAAAATTCGGCGATGTCGCCGCCATCACCTGAGCCAAGTCATCCTCTTCTCCAATTCACTGCCACCAACGACCAACACTTTCATTTAACCCAGTGAAACCACCGTCTGTCTCCTCAGAATTCAGTGAACTTCGCCGTCTTTCGTCACCACCGTATCGTCGCCTTTATGATTTTTAACAGTTTTTTTGTAGAATTGTCATAACTTTTTCTACAGAACTCCAATTGAGGTGATTCAGGTGGCCACAAAAAGTTCTTTTGAAGACTAAAAAAATTGTATGTCAGGGCCTGTAGTCAAAATAGATCAACTTAAGGATTCAAATGTGGCTCATATATTTCTGGTGAGATTTTTTTTTACGCGAGTGCGGCGGTGCACAACAACCGTGAGCATCGTGCCACGAATTTTGGAATGAATGGTATGAATGAAATTCTATCGTACCATTCATCTGTAGTGCACAATACTTGGAACAACTAGTACAAATGTGGTTATTTCGTACCATCCGTCCTAAGAACTAAAACGCAATCTTTTGACACGAATGGTACAAATGAACCAAATTGTACCATTCGTCCTAAGAACTGGCGCGTAACACTTGGTACGAGTTCAGGTACGTAGTGTCCTTGGCACGCCTGGTACGAATAATTCTAATATGTATCATGTGTACCATATATCTAAATTCAAAATATAGTTGAACGAAATATCACGACTAAATTTAAAAAATTAATTTTTTTATGAAGAAACACAAAAATCAAATGGTCAAATACCACATATGATTAGAAAAATATATTCAAAACCTTAAATCGAAGACAAAGGTGAAGCGCCACACTCGATGAAAAAATACATGGACAACTATTGATTTCCACTACTCTATATTTCACACCATTATAATTTTTTCTTAATTTTTCAACTCTACTATTACAGGGTGCAAACTGAAAAGTAGTAAATTGTTAAGGGGGCAGAGTGCAAAACCAAGGTAAAGTAACACCTGAAGATCCGTAGCGAAGCGATTTGAGATTTTTCCCAAATTTAAAGCGAAGCATTTGCCGCAGCTTCCAACCGTGAGCTAGTGCCGGAAAATTAACGTACAGAAACAAAGATATGGTAGGCGGCGGAGCTGGCGGCGGCGGGAAAGAAGGCGACTGGGAGTGCGGAGGATGCCACAATCGGAACTATGCCTTCCGATCCTTCTGCAATCGTTGCAAGCAGCCGCGGCTTCTCGTCGACACCAAAACCCCTGCCGACTCCAAGTGGCTTCCTCGGATTGGCGATTGGATCTGCACCGGTATGTTATCCAATGTCGTATTTCGTTGCTATTTGATGGTGTTGGTCCACTTGGAAATCCTGCAATAGAAGTTATTTTTAAACCCTGGTTTTTGTTGGTGGAGTTAAATTGGGTATATAATCCGCTGTGCTTATCACGATACCGTGAATTGTTGCTGCTGGACTTATCTTAGCTCGCGGACTTGGAAGTGCAAAGCAGCTCATGCTTGAATGTAGTCAATGATGGTTGTGAATCTAATTGATATGCTGACTGATAATCATTTAATAAATATAGGATGTGGGAACTGGCTACTGTAATTGCTGCTGAGACTGGATATGACTATGAGAGTGTGAATTTTAGTTTTCATGAATAGCGCGTGCCAATTATCCGGTTAATTTCTGTTCAAAGGATCCTTGTTTTCCTTTTACAGTTAGACGTGTTGGCTTTTTGTCCATATCAGATTTTCTGAACTTAGTTTTTCTTGCATTGAGTTTCTAGGATCCTTCTCAAAGTCGACAATTGGTAGTGGCAGACTGGGCAGTGTTAGTTGGTAGAATGCCTTGTATGAATTTCAGCAGTTCTTCTACGAGGAAATATATGAAGTACCATGAACTTAATGTTTTACTACGTGTTCATCCATTTTACACATATTGCTGGTGTTTCAATTTCATCCCCTTCACCCTTCCACCTTTTACCATTTGGCTCTTTTATGGCTAGGCTAACACTAATCTTGGACTGATGATGTGATAAACACGCCAATATTTCATATGTGTGTTGGTTGAAATCTTCTTATTTATTTACCAAGTGTTGTACAATTTAGTACGTCTCTTG
The DNA here is from genome assembly GCF_028751815.1 of Salvia miltiorrhiza. Taxonomy (NCBI): domain Eukaryota; kingdom Viridiplantae; phylum Streptophyta; class Magnoliopsida; order Lamiales; family Lamiaceae; genus Salvia; species Salvia miltiorrhiza. Next base: position 18,458,002 of record NC_080394.1, on the reverse strand, counting down.
CAATAATTAAGAAAGTTGATTTCAGTTAGGTTGAGTTGTTTTGTGTTTTGTGTATGTGTTTTTTGGTATTGGATGGCGGGTTGGCGTGCGTATTCTTCGCTTGTATCTACTTCGTGGCTGCATTCTGGGTTGCGTGTGTGTGCAATGGAATAGGTTGCACTAACAACAATTATGCATCAAGAGAAAAGTGCAAAAAGTGTGGCCAACCTAAGGAGCTAGCAGCAATGCCGGCAGTTGCAATCCCCGGAGCTTCTGTCCCTACTCATCCAACTTATTTTGCCAGGGCCCGAGGAGGAATGGAACAAATGTTGAATGTTGGATCTCTCCATCCATCAATCTCTTTGAGCTCTGGTTGGTCTGTTGGAGGGACCAGTCAATATGGAAACCAGCCTAGTGATCCTTATGGACTTCAGTCAGCATCTAATTGGCCTTTGGGAGGTGGCAGCATATCTGGACTTTCATATTCTAGCCAATCAAATCAACTTTCACCAGCTCCTAATGGTAATGGATGGCGTAGTGGTGATTGGATGTGTACTTGTGGCTTCCACAATTATTCCTCACGTTTACAGGTATGCACAAGTATAGTAAGCACCCAAGCTGATAGTTTTCCTCAGATTTGTGGATATAAAATCAATTTATGGGAAAAAAATAATAAGAGATTGAATTGGTATTATGCGGCTGTTGTTGATAAGTTTGAGAGGAGTTTTGCTTTCAAAGTATTAACTGCATGCAGTTTGCTGCTAGAATGGTGACGTTGAGAAATGATAGGAAATGATTAAATTATTCCTGAGCCTGTTGATTGTCACTAGGTATATACTTTTTGAGGTCTTGTCTTGATCTGATGGTGATCTGATGAGGAAGGTTTTACTCATGAGGAGTCTACCTCAAAAATTTCGTTTATATCACTAAAAACTGTGATCTCCAATTTAGTTTATTATTCCTCAGTGGTTGTCTGGAATAGTAGTTACTTTTGCCTTCTCTTTGATGTTGCTTTATGAATCCTAGTTGGAAAATCTTGTAGCCTATTCATCTCAGTTTTACGTTTGCAGTGCAAAAAGTGCAATGCCCCAGCACCAATATCAGCACCTGCATCTTTAGTCAGCCCTGTAACAGGTGTGTGTATTTGATAAAAGTTGAAAGTAATTATTGGTGTTTTCCAAATCAGTAATGCCCTGAATGAATCCATTGGATCTAGTATATTTGTTGATGTCATACATTGTCTTCCCTTCCTTAGCCCACCTGATTTTGGTTCCTATTTGGATTGGCACAATTGGAGATGAATTTGAAATCTGCCATAATAACTAATTAGTTTTACTTTTCGGTTTTCTATTTTTTGATAAGAAAGCACATAATTTAGCATATCATTCCTTTATTCTATTTCTAGTTATCCTGTGTGAAGAAGTGGCGTCTTCTATGATTCTATCTTTTTCTCCATGTTTTTTGTTCTAAACTTTTTTGTATGTGTTCAAAGATAGGGAAGCATGAGGCATGAGAACATTTGGCTATTACTGAGTTCATTCTTAAACTTGTGGAGTATAGTAAGTTATAATAATAATAATAATAATGTGGAGACAGTTTGGGGCTTGCAATCATATAATGAGGAAACTAAAGGTATATCCTGAATCCCTTGACAAAACTTGCACTGTTTTGAATTGCATTGGGCTTCACTGATTCATTGAAGAAAGATAAGGAGGACAGAGTACTTGCTCCTCTCTTCCCAAGTTCTAACTTGAGAATTAAACCTAAAAAAACCGATGTGAATTCTTAACTTATGGACAATACTCATTTGTATTACGTACCTTACTGGGCTCGAAACATAAGAATAAGTTACAAGATTTCATTTTGCTCTCATGAGATGAATTCATAGCAGATATGATTGCCATGCTTAAAATCTCTTATTCCAACCACCAAGTATTTGGGTTTGATTCATAATGTCTTGACCTCAAGTTCTATACATGCATTTTTGGTCAGCACGCTCAAACTTTGATTTAACCCAACTATCGGGTCTACTATCTGAAGAAGCTAGTGATATTGTGTTTGCTCTTTTGTTTAAGCTCTTGGAACAAAACGCCTGGCGTCTGAAGAATTTGTTCACAACTTCGATAATAAGAGACTGAATGCTGGACAAGTATGGGCATATTTTTAGCATGAGTTTAACTTATATAGCAGATATAGTTCCCTATTTATATTGTTTTGGTGCTATTTTTCATTTAAACCCTTATCTGCTAACTGACAGGCATATGGGCTCCAGCAACCAAATTCAGGGCTTGAATCATTCCAAAGTCCTGGTGGAAGTCAAATGAACAATATGTACCCTCCCATTCCCAGTGGAAATACTCCAGTTCCCCCAAATTGGCAAGTCAACCTTCAAGTGTCTCGCCTGCCACCAGCTCCTGCACTTGTTGGGAAAGGGTAAAAGAGGACTCCTTTCTAGATGCAGCGTCGGTTAATATCACATTTTTGTGTGCAGTTTATGGGAGTAATTCTCGTTATCTGTATCTCTGCTGCCTTTTGCCCCTTCCTTTACAGCCTTCTTTCCTTTTTCACTTATTTATAAATCTGTCTCTGTCAGATTACATGTACTGCAGCAGTATTTAGAAATATTGAAGGTAAACTGAGTTTATAATGCTTACAAATTTTGTATGATCAATGTAATATTAATATAGAAAAAAGTAAGATACACAAACCTAGTTATCTTCGTGAAGTACTGTTGAGGATTTGATAGAGAATCTACTGTCTTAAAAATCATAGAGTTTGACTTCATCGTATTTTCACAGCTTCTTTTTGTATATCTGAATGCTACCTTCTTTGTGGTATGCAGAGCAAAGCAATGGCGTGATGGGGATTGGATGTGTTCAAATTGCAATAATCACAATTATGCCTCACGAGAACAATGTAATAGGTGAGTAATTTAAGATGAAGTTGATAGTATATTAGATAATAAAACTGCTTAGTAACATCCTAAGCTAGAAAAGAATTTGACTCTGTTTTATTCTGCTTTCCATGTTTTCCTGAACAATACCGTGTATACTTTGGAGTAGCAATGGATTTAGTGTAATCATTTGTTTGATTCACTAAAATCATCTTAGTTTGCTAACTGTGGTTCAAATGAAGAGGACTTGGGAGTCCGATTTGCCTTCATTGAGAGTTTACGATGGCCCTTTTGTATTTGCAGGTGCAAAAGCATGAGAGAGGTTCCTGCTCAAACTGTGAGTGTTGCCTAGAGCTGTGAAACTCCGAGGGCATGTTGTGCTTTGTTTTCTTGTGATTTCCCATCAAGGGAATAAGACTGCATATATTTTGCAGTGCTTTGTGTCAAAGCTTGATGTTTGCGATATGTTTGTTTGTAAGTTTACTGTAGATTCAATTTTGGTTGCCTGCTGCTGTTGAGAATGATTTGCTGTATTCAACGAACTATGGATTTTCTTGCCCTTTTTCTTCTTCTTTTATATTAGCAGAACAAATGTTACCAACTACGATTGTGTGGAAGTTCTTGAATTAGATTGATTTCAACTTTTTAAAGCCACGAATAGTTGAATTTCATTTTTGCAAGTTGTAATCCAATATTGGCACCTGATAGTATCTATATCCATATGAGTAATATATAAAAGGGCGTTTTTTCCCCTCAATTTCTTCCCTTCAATATTCTCTCTTCTCCTGCTAATTTATTCTCTGTTTTATTCTTTTTAATTTAGATTTTTATCTAAATATTGTTAAATTTGATTCATGAACAAATATGCATAATGTGTCTTAAATTTAAGTTCATGACAAGATTTTTAATATGATATTAAAATTATAAAAAATGAATCTAAAATAAATAAGTTATCAAAAATTTAAAATATTGTTTTTCTCTTTTTCCTATTAATAATGAACATATGCTTTTTTTTCTATTTTTTTGTATTAATTTTATTTCTTTTCCTATATTTTTGTTAGATATTCATTTCTGTAATTTTTATTTATATATATTTTAATTATAATAATGTTTAATGCAACTAAGAAGAGTGAGATTTTTTTTTTGTTGAAAACAAACACTCAGGGGGTGAAGTTAGGCGGCCCCAACCTGTAAATAACAATTCACTAGTATCACATAAACGACGATGTCCACAAGTGACAGAAACATTGAAAAATCAAACGAACTAAAAACATATATAGATATTGCCCGAAAATTACTACATCTAGAAAACAAAGGGCTAAACATCACCCATTGAACAAATAAACGAAAGAAACTAATTATCTAACTGTTTCAAATAGCAATTTTTAGGCATTAATGACTCATTCATTTAAATTTTGAAATGAACTTACCATAGTTTTCTTGTGAATTTAGATGTTATTTATAAAAATAAATTAATAATTTTAAATAAAGAAATTTAAAGGCCGCACCACATGAAACTTGAACTCAAGACTTTTGATCTTATGCATTAACTCCTTATCGCTTGACCAAAAAAAAAAATGAACGTTGTTATTACAGTGCATTGTAAAGAAAGACATTCTATTTTATTACTATAAGTTAAAAACATGAACATTAGATGTCTCAAAAAAGAAAAAACATAAACATTGAAGAGTTACATGTCATATTCAATGTAATCTAATCTCATGAGAAATTCGGCGGAATCATGCTCCTAACAAAATCATGTGTTTGTGTTATGCCACTTTTGATTCATGATTGGGTTATGTCATAGTATTTGTTAGCTCATATTATTTGAGTGATTTCATGTTAGGGCATATATCACATAATCGTGTTATACCGTGTCAACTTTCGAGCTCGATTTCGGCCGTCTTTTGAATAATTTTTTAATTATTATATTTTGGTTGTATTATATATATATATATATATATATAGTATTAATTTTTTTACTATATTAATTTGTAATTTCTTTCATCCAAACATGTTCTTAAATATAAAAAATATAATTTTTCCCTTCTACTTTTAAAATTTTAGCTCGATCCCTGCAGGTTATATAAGTATATTCAATATATCGATATTACGTGTCAGAAAGTGAAAATTATGATTATTAATTTTATGATACATGTAGCTCTTAACATATAGAAATACTCAAATACATGCTCTTTATCCTACTATTTGGGTAGTTAAATTTGTTTGATTTGATGAGATAGAAAGCATTGGTCAAACCATATGCAACTCGCCCGAGGAAAATACAAAATTCAAGGAAAAGCAATACGTTCCAATAATTTGTTTTAATAATTCAAAATACTATATTCCCCCAAAACCCCAAAGCGTCGTAGTTTCCTCGATATTTCATTACTTAGATTATTTTATTATTAATAAAGATAATATTTTGCCCCAAAACCCTAGGACTCCTATGTTTTCTGGAATTTCCCTTTGGTTGAATTCTTTTAGGTACCAAATTCTTACAACAGATTTATTATTCCCTTCATACATATATAATATATGATGTATAATACTATATTGTCTATCTGAAGACTCGACTCAGGCATCTCTCTCTCTCTGCGGCGACTCCTCCGCCATGACTAGCCACGCGAAAGCTCAAAACACGGACCCCTTCCTCCTTAACTACGATGACAACGAAGTCCGGATCGCTGCCGAATTCTTGTCCAATTGGTTGCCGTTCTTAGCTCGCGGCCTCTGCAAATCTTGCACGCAGACGATCTCCGACAGCATCCGATCTCTCCACACAGGTGTGCAGTTCAATACTCGATTTCCTCCTCATGATCGGTACATATGCATGTGACTGGATTATGTTTGTGTGCTGCTTTAATTATGTTGTTTTGTTTAGTTATTCTGTTGCTCTTCCACGATTGTCCATCAATTTCCTCGGCAAAATTTTAGTTTGCTATTGAAATCAGGAATTCTATAGTATTATTTTGCTGTGGAAATTTCTTCACGGAATTGCGAAATTTCATTATTTTTGTTTACAAAATTCCCACTTTTTCTTACCCACTAGCAGGGCACTCTAGTTTCTATTTTTCTTTTGACTTAAGTTCAACTTATTAGGGTTTTTATGCTGAATTTCTAACAATTCGATAGATTTTATCAAGTTTGCGTGCTTTTATATATATGTTTAGGTGGCTGTTAATCACTTAATTAAGTTGTGAAATTTGTGAATGTAGAACGGGATGCTGCTGTTTCTACACCAAGTATTTTAGATGTGAATCACTGTAAGGAAGACTCTGGTAACTGTAGTGCCCGTTCCACTGGGAGTGCCAAAGACAGTGCAGATAACTATGACGATGATGATACACATTCATTGGGTAGTTGGAAGGATGAGGCCGATCAATTATCAGAACAAGCTGTTGAAGCATCATCAACAAGCGAAGCATTAAACTCTTCGGCACGAATTGCAAGCCCTAGGTTGAAAAAGTCTTGGGCAGATATGGCTATGGAGGATGAGCTTGCGGCAGAAGAAGACAATGATGTGAGCAATGGGCTTGTTGATGCGAATGATTCTTTTCTGGAAGGAACATCAGTGGCTGAAGCTAAACCGAAGGTGGCATTGTCGAGGGATCAGAGAGAATACATTCGGTTCTATGGGGTCCAAAGGAAAAAGGACTTTATATGTTTGGAAAGGATCAATGGGAAACTTGTAAACATACTCGATGGGCTGGAGTTACATAAAGCTATCTTTAGTGCAGCAGAACAAAAAAGGATTGTCAATTACGTTGAACAGCTCGAAGAGATGGGAAGGAATGGCCAGTTGAAAGGTGAGGAGTTATCACATAATTGAGTGATGTATTATTAGTTCAGCTTTATTGTTTGTTTTACCTTGCCCTATGATAACCATCAGAATACCTAATTTATTCATTTTGTGAGCACTTTCCTGAGAATGCCGTATCACTATTATTTATTTTTTGTGCTATCTATTTGCTTACCTAATTTTCCCCTTGGAAGATAGTAATGAACCCCATTAGGTATAAAGCGAAATCCCTTTATAAGGAAAAATGTTTTATTACTCATGGTTTCCGCTTTTATAATTTTTAAATGTGTTCTTATATAAGCATATATATTGATGGTTTAGCTACTTGTGTATATTGATATGAATTACATTATCTCATACCTCGCCATGAATATGCATACATGCATGTTCTTAGTCTAGAAGATACCATGTTGATATAGTGTGTAATTAGATGTATACTTTGTGCATATATATGAAATATATACTAACTTGAATAAGTAATATATAATCTTATATTAGAAGGAAAATTTATATCTACCATTCTGTAACCTACATTATAAGATATTGTATACCATTCTTGTTTACATGCATCATACTTTAATAATTTGCCAAAATACATAGCTGCCCTAAGATTTGGTTCAGAGGCTCAGGTTTCATTCTTTCCAACTCTTCTTGGATTGCTTGAATGTAATGATGGTTAGAATTTCCCTTGTTTTTTCCTTTTTGGTTGCTAAAAGAATGATTCATTTTGTAATATATCATATGCTTCGTAGGATGGTTAAAGGATGAATTGAGAGGACTGGAAAAGGGAATTTGAAAATTGACAAAATCTGTTGTCAGTGTTGTGGCCTTTTTATGACCTATTTTCTTAGTCGCTCTGTTGATATTTTCCTGTAGTATCCTTAGTTTTTGCAACTTCTTCTGCTTATTTGATCTGCAATCATCATTTTACTTTTGTGGCATCCTGGTTGCTTAAGGAGTTTGTGCTCCATTCCATGGTTCAAATTGACAGTATCTTCATTGTGCCACTGTTAAGAGTAGTTTCTAGTTGCCCAAGCCACTGTACTAATTAAAAAAATTTCTATGTAACTTAGCGCGCACTTATACCGCGCCTCAGAAGTGGATGAGGGGGAAAGGGCGTATAACTCTTCAATTTGGTTGCTGTTACAACTATGCCACAGTAAGTGATCGAAAATGCTGCTTTTGATATGAAAATATTGTTTATGTGCTTTCAAAAGTTTAGATCTAACAGATTCAATTTATATGATAATTGGATTGCAGGATAAGAAGGGCAATCCGCCAGGCATCCTCAAGGCTGAAATTGTCGATCCGTTGCCTCAATTGTTCAAGGTCATGATCAAAAGGCTTGTCCGTTGGCATGTTTTGCCACCTTCTTGCGTGCCTGATAGCTGTATCGTGAATATCTATGAAGAAGGGGACTGTATACCGCCTCATATTGATAATCATGAGTTTGTTAGGCCATTCTGTACAGTCTCGTTTCTTAGCGAGTGTGATATACTTTTTGGGTCGAACTTGAAAATAGCAGGCCCTGGTGAATTTGAAGGTTCTTTTGCGATTCCCCTGCCACTTGGGTAAGTATATGATGCAACTAACATTTATTTTTAAATCTGGATCTTTCATTTCATCTAATCATCTTTCCCTAATTTTTGGACCAGATCTGTTCTTGTATTAACTGGAAACGGAGCTGATGTGGCTAAGCACTGCATCCCAGCCGTCCCTTCCAAAAGGTATTGTTGGAAAGAAATTGACTATATCTTCTCTTTATCACCATCTGCCAAAATTATGATGCGTACCCCATTTTACTTCCAGGATATCGATTACCTTTAGGAGAATGGATGAAACTAAAAGGCCAATCGGATACACTCCTGAACCAGATTTGCAAGGGCTTCAACCATTACCGGATGAAGAGGAAAGATCCAGCAAGTATAGTGCTTCAAGACACAGACGTGTTTCGAAAAGGCCAGTAGATGGAAGAGAGGCTAGGACAGATAGGGGAAGAGGATTGGCTTCAGAATATCCAAATCCTCGCTATTCAGGCCGAACAAGACAAGGTCCTCCAAATAGGAGAAGGTTCCAGTCCAATCTGGAAAATTGATGAGTGAGAGATATGTTACAGTGGTCTGAAATATATTTCCCAACCTAACCTATCTGCCGAGCGAATCTCCGTCACCACTCATCAGGTATCAACTATCATAAATATATAGCTATAGCAAACTGCTGTCCGTACTTAAAAAACTTCAACTTAGTTAAGGAGTGGAAAGATCGCAAGTGGGTGTTTGAGAATTTACGGAATTGTTGGTATGTTCTGCTGTGGTTTGTGTGCTTCCTATTTTGAGGATATGATGATTGTGTTCATCTCCAATGGTGTCAATGTCGCAGGCTCAACTGAATAGTTGAATTCGAACTTACAAAGCTGGCTGGAATGTTAGAAAACGGCTATAACCATTCAAGAGGAAATTCATTGAAGATTATTTTTCATTTTTTTTTTCTTCGTTAATTTGCTTGTATTTGAGGATGGATCAACCTGTATATTTAAGTCGGTTTTTTTCTGTTTAATTGAGTATTTGGGATTTTCTCCATGTTGATTTCATTTTCTAAGTCTTCATGTTGGATGATTTTGACGTTAACCAGTGTTTGTTGGTTGTGGCTTTACATCAATTTATTGTTAGCATCAACGCTTTGGTGAAGGACTTGTTTTTCTGGATGTATTCTTTCATTATTTTAGCTATTTATTTCCTCCCACGTTTGTAGGGTAATTAATTGAATGATATGTGTGATATATTTATAAATTATAAATTTAATTTTTTTAACTTTTGTAAATTTTGTTATAAATTGTAAGAATTTTTTATACAAAAGAATTCTTATCTTGTATCAAAATTAATATATATGTGTGTGTGTGTGTGAATTGAGTCAATCTTAATCTATAAAATAAGATCTATTTTCAGCATTTAAATCGAAAAGATTTGCGCTGAACTCATCAATTTTTGGAATAAGTTTGTGGTTTTGGATTCAAGTCTTTAAGAGAGACGAAAATTAAATTAAATATAAATTTATCATTTTTTATAAAGAAATTATCGATCAATAGTAGTTTATAGTTGCCAATTGAGACCTAGCCAAGTGATAAAATTGATGCACCCAAAATTTCTCTAGTCTTGGGTTCAATCCCTACTGCGAGTGGTTGTGTGGATAGTGTTCCTGCTTTTATGTAGGTAGTGGTTCTGCATGCTTGAGGTTATTTTCACACATTTTGTGATGTAGAGGTCCCACCTGTGAGTTTAGGTCTCACCTGTGAATTTGCTTATTTGATTATATTTAGATATCTCTTATAATTTTAATTCAAAAAAAGAAGAAGATAGTTTATAGTTTAGAGTGAGAGAGGTTTGTAAGAACCCATATATATAGCCAATGCCTTTCCAAGAATTCTTGTTATATGTAAGTTCTTACCCTCAATTATGGATGTCAATCAATTCAAAATTTGTAGGTTGGCTCGAATAAACGGATAACTTGATAGGATTAACATGAAAATAGTTCGAATCTTATAGGGTTGATATGAAAATATCAAAATAATGTGTTCCCTTGTTGTTTTGTTTTTCAATTTTATTAATTTGCTTATGAAAGTTAGCATAATGAGAATTTTTTTTTTCAAAAGTTTGTAAAATATGTTTTGATTTAATATTCGAAAGTTATGCTCATCATTTCACTTCTCTGTATGTTTAATCTAATATGTAAACATAAAAATGTTTAGATGTAAAAATTAAAAAGTGATAATTATTTAAAAAAAATGTATGCATAACTGTTCCTCTAAAAATTGTATATTAATTATTATACAAGTCAATGTTAAAATCGCAACCCAATAAAATTAATTCAAAATTTCACGAATTGGTCAAATTGACATCCCTACCCTCGATCATCAGATTTGTGAATATCCCTTAATATGTATAAAAGAAATTTTTAAACCATCCAAATGGCTTTGTGGTTTCTAAGTAATATGAGATTAATTTGTGAATATCCCTTAATATATATGTATGAAAGAAATGAACATAAGTGGAAAATAAAGCATTCAAGTAATTGATCAGAGAGAATTAAATGCAAAGAAACTCATTCAAGTCGAGAATATTTAACAAGAATAAAAGTTTGAATGATAATTTTCAAGCTCAAGAAGCACTGTATCATTTCTTATCCACATTTGTGATGGGAGGGGCCCAGCTTTTTTATAGCATTAGCCCCACACACACAAACACGCAATACATAATATACACACACGAATTGTGGGTCCACTTCACAACTGATGACGATCAAGAAATTAAAGTGGCAAAAACATCAAGTAGATGAAAAGAAACGGCTGTGATTTCCCATGCCCATGCTATATATGCTTCAAATATAAATCACCAAATTATTGAAATACTTTATGGAAATGTAGCTGGTTTAGCTCTCTTGATTAGAGTTGGCAAATAAGAATATTGCTAGACCAACATTGTATAACATAATTAAGTTCTTGGAGTATCTTTAATTGGAATAAAATACAATTGGATGAAAATATTTTGTATGTGTTTCTTGTATTTGCAATGGGATAGTAGCTTTCAACTTTTCAACAAGGACAATTAAATACAAAGTTGATGCTATAAGTATTAGTACTACTTATGTTCATATTCACGCAGTCAAGTAAAGCTAGAGTTTTCTCTTTAGGGTCTGCTATGTCACTTTCCTGGAATTAAATTCAAGAAAAGCAAAGCAACCAAGAAGGTGTGTGTGAGAGAGAGAGAGAGATCTTTGGAGATATTGGAAAAGAAGAAGATGATTACCCATAAGAAAAGAGTTATTGGAAAATAGAATGTAGGTAGGGGGGCATAATCTCATGAGGTAAGCTATCCAGGATTTGGGAGGACTGATTTTTACTGCCAAATCAAACAGCTAGTTGATGGGTTATTAGACTAAGGAATGACCATGACCACAACCATTTTTACACTTAGAGAGAGAAAGAGAGAGATTGTAATTATAGGGAGGGGGGATTTATGATGATGCTAGTGTCAAAATCAAAGAAAATAGGGGAAGCAATCTCAAAAGTTGAACCAATCCCTCAATGAGAGAGAGAGAGAGAAAAGTGGAATGAAGAGGGTAGCAGGATGAATTCAAGGAGGGACTAGGAATAATTTTTAACTCAGTTTAGCAATCTGCATCTTCAAGAAAATAATGCAATTTTTTTTCTTTAGTGACTAGCTTCTGTTTTCATATTGTTGTGATTGTAACGTATGAATACCAAAACAGCCACGACATAAATACATATCTAAATTTGTACCGCTTGTTAGGGCAAATCAAGTAATTAAACTTTACAACAAATTGTTCACTTAATTAATTTTTTCCAGCATCTCTCCTTCAAATAAAAATATAAAAATAAGAAAAAACCTACCATCTACACAAAATTTACGAAAGCCCTACCTGTCCACTTGTTCAATCAAATGAAATTATTACTGAAAAATCCCTTTGAGAGTCGTGCCATAATAGTTTGGAATGTTTTTTTGTTAAAGTTGCGCTTATATTGAAAGATTCCGAGAGTTGATTCGAATCTCTAACAACAAAATCACTCGTGCACGATCATGCTGCATAATTTGATTGTATTAGAAAATCTCTCTCTCTCTGTTTTTTTTTTTTTTTTTTCTTGAAGCAATTGGGGGTGTTTGATATAACTATAAGAATAACTTTCTGTTCTCAAAATTTTGACGCAGGTGACACAGTGTGTGTTAATTGTTATACTATGATTATATATATGTATATATATATAGAGAGAGAGAGAGAGAGGGAGCAGAAATAATGGGGTGTTATATTATAGTTATATAGGTATAGTAGTAACATTAATTACTGGTGGCGCGTGCTTCGATTTTGCAGAAAATCATAACCACAATATGTCATCAATTTCCTTGCCGCCCTCCACGTTTTCCTTTTTCCCATTATCACCCATAAGTAACATTAATTACTGCATAGATTTATTCTAAGTATTATCAATAACAATAATACTATCAATAATGCTAGTCGTATAAAATATCTCCAGATAAAAAATAGTTAAGTATCTTAAAAAATAAATTATTTCAAAATTTTAATTTAAAATAAAAAAGAATTTTATTAATTCTATTATTTTTTTCACATTGTAATTTTTTCAAATTTTGTAATATTTTTTAATTATTATTATTTAAAGTACAAAAACTATGAAAAAATAATTAAAAATTAAAAAATCACTAAAAAATTACAAAAACTACAATGCGGAGACAATAATAAAAGGGGTAATTGCCTGTAAATCCATAACGTTTACACGGAATTGGTTTTTGCACCTAATTTTATTTTTCTTCTTTTAAATACCTAACCTTTAGTTTTTGTCTGAAATTTGTTCGGTCACCAGTTTTTTCTTACGCCGGCGCTGGAAATGTCACTGTGGCAGCCGGAATTCTCCACTTGGCTCATTTGTGACATGTGGCAAAAAAATCTGAAAAAAATTGAAATAAAAAATACATGTGGAAAAAAAATAGAAAAAATAAAAGAAAAGGAAAATCACCCTCCCCCCAATCGTCCTTTCCCCCTTCCCCCCACCTCAAACCCTAACTCTCTCTCCCCCCACCCGGCGCCGCCCCCTGCCACCTCCACCACCGCCGGCGCTGCCACCTACCGCTACCACCACCAACGTTCCACTGCCTGGAGCAGCGGAGGAAGCCGATCGCCGTTGCCATCCTTCGCCTCGCCAAGCTCCAGATCGAGAAGCTCCGCTCCAAAGCCGATCTCGATCTCGATAATTCCTTCGACCGCGGCCGCCAGGGATACAGCAGGTAGCGTACAGTGTGAATTCTGGCTGCCATAGTGGCATTTTCGACGCCGGTGTAAGAAAAAACCGGTGACCGGACAAATTTCAGACAAAAACTAAAGGTTAGGTATTTAAAAGAAGAAAAATAAAAATAGGTGCAAAAACCAATTCCGTGTAAGTTATGAATTTATAGGCAATTACCCCATAATAAAATTAACTAAATTCTTTTTAAATTTGAATCAAAATTTTTAAATAAATTATTTTTTTAATTTTATTTGTCCGAACAAATTTTGTCCAAATAGCACTACTCAAATATTATTCCTTCCAATCCATCAAATATTTTCCTAAATTTTTCAGTATGAATTTTAAGAAAATTTAATTTGTATTTAGTGAGTAAAAAATAAGTTTTATAAATTAAAAAAATAGTGATAGTTAATAAATTTATGTGAGTCATTAATGACAAGATTCATGAAGCCAACGAGGCCTAACTCAAGTGGCAATGTTGAGGCACCAAAAGACTCTCTTTTATGAGGGTCTTGAGTTCAATCTCGCCTGCGAGCTGTGTAATTTTTACACTTTTGTGTAGGTAGTGTTCCTACTTTTGTGTAGGTAGTGGTTCTGCCTGCGTGGAGTTATTTTCACACATTTTGTGATGTAGACGCCCCGCCTGCGGGTTGCTTATTTGATTATGTTTATATACCTCTTGTAATTCTAATTTGAAAAAAATGACAAGATACATAAATGTTGAAAATTTTGAGGATACTATATAATTAAGGGATTATGTCGAAATAAGGAATAAGAAGATGTTTTGTAAACAGACAAAAAAAAGAAAAATATATAGGAAGATGTTTTATGGACGAATAATTTAAAAGATCACGTACATGAGACTGAACTCGCATTAGAATACATCTGTCATGTCATGCGATCTTTAATACTCCCTCCGTTCACGATTTAATGCCCCACTTTGGTATGGACACGGAGACTAAGAAAGCTGAAAAAGGTGATCTGGATGAAATATAAGGGCATGGGTGGAGCAAAATACCGAAAAATCGGTATACTGCACTTACCGTACCGAGAAAATACCGAAATTTCGGTATACCAAAAATTTCGGTACGGTATTGTATCGTACCGAAAATTTTCGGTAGGGAAACAGTATCATTTTCCTCATACTGCGGTATACCGATATATACCGATAACGCGGTATATGCCGAAAAATCGGTATATACTATATACCGTTGTTTCGGTATATACCATGCTACGATATATACCGCGGTATAGGTATATACCGTTGTTTTGGTATATACTGAAAAAATCCGTATACCGTTAGAATAAATTATATATATATATATATATATATATATTTAATTAGTGATAAATTATTAAAAAGTTTTTTTTCATAATTACTAAAAAATTAATGACAACTTATAAAATATATTAATAATTAAAAACATTAGGGAGTATTTATTAATAATTAAAAACATGTAAATAAATTGAATAAATATAAAATAAATTGCATCTATGTTATTTAACTAAAGGACTTTGAAAAATATACAAGTATATTATATAACTATACAAGTATGAGCTACATATATATCTATATTTATATGTCTACATACTATAATTGTAATTCTAGAATAACTATATCTCTAGAATAAGTTACATTCATGTTATTAAAAAATTAACTGATAGATAATAATAAGTCATAAGTAAATTTTGAAAGGTAAATAAATTGAGTAAATATAAAAGTCAAACAATAATTACAAAATCTACTAGGTTATTGATGAAACTAGAATATCAATATATAGTCAATTATAATATATAACTATATAAGTGTGAGCTATATAGTTATATTATATATGTAGACTATAACTATAATTTTAGAATAAGTTAATTCTACGGATGTAAAAGTAAACAAATCGAATTGAAGCGAATATTATTGAATTCGATTCACATTCGTAAAAATAATTGCATATTCAATGGTTACTCAAATATCTTTCAAATTTTATTTGCTATTCATTTCAATTCGTACACTGATTCGTGAATATTCGAATCGAATCAAATATCTGTTTCAATTTTTTACAAGTATATTTTAAACAATATAAATCGAAATAGTACTTCCTACTATTTCATTTGACTTCTTACTATTTAATTCAAAATATGAAATACTTTCGCATGAATTGAATTTGAAATCAATGTTTTTAATGCTTTGATTAATATTAATTTTTATTTAAGTAAATATTAATTTTTTGTTTATTTTACTTTATATCTATTTTATTCTTTATTTTTAAATATTTAATCGAGCATTATGATTTTTGAATCATATTTGATAACTAATCAAATCAAACAAAATATTCATATTTGTATTCGAGTTAATCACAAAATTTCGTATTTGAATATCAAAAATTTGAATTGAATACCAAACTGAACCAAAAATATTTGATTCATTTAATTAAGGGGAAAAAATATAAATATGTCATTTTTCTAATATAAATAAAAGCAATTAATATCAAACAATGAAATACTTACTATATTTTCATTAAATTATTATTCAATGCTCATTAAATCCTTGAATATAAATAAAAACAATATAATGCATTATTTAACAATATATCTCATAAAAAGATAAATAATAATATAACTATTTATTAAGTATTAGATACATAATATATATAATTTCATTGTTATCTAAGTTGATAATTTAACTTAATTATAGTGTACTAAAATAATTTTAAAAGTTATAGGGTTACGTATATATTATGTTATATATAATAACAAACTATATATGTATTATATATTACATATATTGATATTAATATACCAATAATTTCGATATACCGTAAGGTATGGTATACCGCACTATCGGTACGACAACGATATGGAAACTCTCATACCAAAATTTTCAATATGCCGATCTTCGGTATACCGAAAAGTATGGTACGGCAACGGAATGGAAATTCTCATACCGCAATTTACGGTATGGTATACGGTATGACGAAAAATTTTCAGCATACCGTACTGATCCACCCCTATATAATGGTAGTTGACTAAAGTGATAAAGATAGCTGACTAAAGTGATAAAGATGTTGTGAGTGGGTCCATTAGTGATAAAGTGTAGTAAATATAGAATATAAAAATGATAAAGGTGTTTTAAGGTGGGTCCATTAGTGGCAAATGGTAGTAAATATAGGAAAAGAAAAAGAGTAATAA
This sequence comes from Salvia miltiorrhiza, assembly GCF_028751815.1. Taxonomy (NCBI): domain Eukaryota; kingdom Viridiplantae; phylum Streptophyta; class Magnoliopsida; order Lamiales; family Lamiaceae; genus Salvia; species Salvia miltiorrhiza. The sequence continues at coordinate 18,441,334 of NC_080394.1, read as the reverse complement.
AGTACAAAAAGCATAATAGAGCTTTAATTTGTGGACAAAAATTTAAGAGCAAGTAGGGCTTTAAATTGTGGACGGATGAAGTATTATTTGTTCATCAATAAAATAAACAAATAAATTGTATAAACGTGTTGATTTAAGAGCATCAGCAGCGGGGATGACCTGATAGAGGGGGGAGACCACATTGGATCAAGGAGGCTGCAGTGGAATGGCATGATAGCTGACCTGATCTTTTTAGTTTTGATTTTTGTATTTTTTATTTAATTTTAACTGCACAAATTTAAATAATACAATTTACTTCAAATTTAAATTGCATTAATTTTAAAATCCAAAAAATTACATAAAACTTAGAAAGAATTTTTTTTTTGTGATTGAAGAAGTGAATGAGAGGTATTTATAGTAGGGAAATTATATATAAAAAAAAATGAAGAAAAACGGCTTGGGGAGAGAGAGAATCGAGAGAGAGCAGTCGATTTCATTTTTTTTTAAATTAGGCGCGTGCACTGCACACGCCTCAAATTTTGCCTATCGTGACAGCTCCGTTCTATCGGGACTCACTCGAGTCACAGGACGCTGCAGTGGACGACCCGATAGAGTAGGTGACTCGAGATCCCCTATCGGGGCACCACTGCGAGTGCTCTAATGGTACGTAGAATACTAAATAGTCAATGCATTAGGCCAAAAGTTATACATTCGAGTTCACCGTCGATCTTTACAATATTTGATCATTCACTAAAAAATTTAACTATTACTTATTTTGTTCAACAAATAAATTTTTAATATGTTTAATCATCTAATTTTTTAAGTGTTAATTGTGCAAAATACCCATTTAAGATAGTGAAAATTACTAGTTATCTATCCAACACTATTTTAATAATCTTTAACCAATTTTAACTTTTCAGACGAAATTACCCCCGTGTTCCTACAAATAACACGGACTTCGTCTCTTTTCCTCATTTTCACTATTCTTCTCTATCTGAAACCCTACTTCATCTACTGTGCAGCCAAGCTACCCCCTTTCTCTCTCTCGCCACCGTCAACACCCTCTTCTCTAGATATACTTCAGTTCGAGATCTAAGATTTATGAGATACAAATGCATACTGAGAAGATTTAGAAAAGAGGAAACAAACTAGTACCATTTCTGCCAAAATCTGTCATGATAGCTAGTCAAGGCAACCATAATGTCCATGCTTCCGGATTATTCTTCATTCAGGAGAGATCCCCTATGACTTCCCATTAGTAATGGCAAATAGTTAGGATTTGCTGGTGACGAACTAGTGGTATCCATATCAAATTATTGTAGAATTGGTTATGACATATAATTATTTTGTAAGATTTGTACTTGTATTTTTAGTTGGACTTATTTTAAAATAAAGAAGATGAATAAAATATTATTTTTCAAATTAGTGTTATTCCTTGTTATATATTTCACATTGTGTAAGCACATGAGATTAATGGTACAAATATTCAATTTCGCACTATTCGTCTCACGGTATGTACTTGCCAAGTGTTGGAACAAATGATACCAGATGTCATATTTGAACCATACATCTCAGTTATTGAAACAAATGGTACAAAAAGACATATTCGCACCATTCGTGTTACGAGTATGCCATTTCGCAGTCCGTACCATTCCCAACTTGTCATAATAAAACTAGCACTTTAGATTGGAATGAATGGTACGAATATGTTATTTCACACTATTCATGCCAAACACTTGGCAAGAACAGACCTTGGGACAAATATACGAATATGCTTGATAAACACTCATTTTGCATAGTTTTTATGGTTTATATCTTGTGATTTATGTCAAAGTTGTGCCCACTGTGTGATCGTTTAGAGTTTATTTCTTATCATTTCGTGATTTCACGTTTGGGTATAGTTTTGGCTAATTTGATGCAGGAATGAGTGTTTCCGGAGCATTAGGAACCAATTGATTATGTTTAGGAGAAGATATGGATGAGAGACAAGTCAGAATATCGAGAAAAGTGGAAGAGAGTCGGAAAAAGAGGAGAACGACGACCTGGAGTTCAGGTCGCTGAATTTGGACTTTTAGAAGAAGGTTTTCGGCGACCAACTCGGCGATTGCCTAATAGGTCGCTGATATCTCTGGAAGGATTTAATGCCTGAAGTTGGAAATTCGGCGATCGCCGAATTCGATGATTTTGAAGGTGTAACTCGGCGACCTGATCGGTGGTCGCCCGATCAGGGCGCCAATTACCCCACGTTTTTCAGCCTTTTACGTTTTTATCAGTATTTTTTGATTTTTGTACTGGGTTTTACCCTGGCACTATATATAGGTCTTCTTTTGACCTATCTAGGGTTCCCAACTTTATTTTTTTCTGTTTCATAGCTTTAGATTATTATTGCTTTCCAGTTTTGAAGGCTTGGATTGGATTTCTACAAGATTGAAGATTCAAGCTGTTACAATCGTTTTATTTTTTGTTTTATATAATTCAATTTTTTACAATTACGTTCTTTTTAATTATGTTTCTGTTTTATTTCAGTATGTCTGGCTAACTTCTTAATCTAATTCTAAGGTTTGTAAATAGTTAATTGAATTCATGTGATTTATTTGTTAATACCTATTTTCCTTTCAGTTTATGATTCATAATTTCTGGTGCTTGAATTCGTGTGAATTATCTGATCAATAGTTTGCATGTGTAGTTATTCGGTTTGAGACCTAGCAGAGATAATTGTTTTGCGGATTCAGGAATGTATGATAGATCTTAACCTTGAGACCTAGCGGAGATAGGTGGATCATAGGGAGCTATTCTTATGTACTTTTGAGAGTTAGTAGATTTTCTTGAGACCTAGTAGAGATAGAAAATTTACTAATCTACGATCGTTGCTGCTCTAGCGAGAGTAATAGATTAATTAAGTGATCTCTCATCATAACTGGATTAAACTAGCTAATAAGATTAATAGATTGATTATGTGGATTTAGCTAGGATCAGTGGTTTTCATTATTTGATTTTTCTTCTTGAATTTTATTTGCTGCTATTTGAGTTTAGTTTTAGTTAAATCTTCTTCATATTCTGTTTGCCTGTGTACTGTGATAGCTTGTTCCATACCTTCAGTGCATAATCTTCTTTAGCCACCTCACGCAACACCTTGTCACCGAGGCACAGAATTATAGTGCTATGAGCCCTCTGATCGATCTCATCAAGATTGACCTTAGAGTCGCCCTCTTCCTTTGGTTTCTCTTTCATCTTTCCTTCATCAAGAGTAATTGCGAGGCCTTGTTGAATTAAAATCGCGCGCATATTGATTTTCCAAAGAGTGAAGTCGTTCTTCCCATTGAACTTTTTCGCCTCAAATTTAGCTGTTGACATCTTCTTTGATTTCTCCGCTTCACGACTGAGATAAGCAGTTCTCTGGAGATCAGCTCACAAGAAAACACCGCAGATCCGATCCAAAACTCTCGTTCCCACAGACAGCGCCAAATATAAGATTTAGAAGTTAAATCATCGAGCTCTTCAAGATCGGATATAAGGTGATGTAATAGTAATGTAACGAGCAAGAACTGAAACCAAAGAAGAACAAGAGAAAATAAGGTTTTACGTCGTTCGGATTTTAATATCCTACATCCACGGCAGAAGAGATGAAGTATTTTATATTGAGTATGAACAATCACACATTTACAGACTCAAGAACGAGTGTCACAGCCACACCATGCCGTCGATAATCACTCTCTCGCTTTTTGTATCTACACCACAATTACAACTCAAATGGGAAGAAGATGATATGTGATAATGATCTAACTTCTAGCCCATACTTCTACACACATGCACATACCGAAGATGTGAGCTTAGTTATTACTAACTACTCCCAGTATCAGCTAAGCCCTCCCAGTATGAAAGATATACAAGTTGAAGTCACATACTTCACAATTTAAGCTCTTCTTAAATATATAATCTTATATTTATATATTTTTGAAATCTCTCTCAATTTGATGTATTTCGATTCGTTCATATATCTCTTTATTTTAATATCTTAATAGAAACTCTTTCCATTCGTGCTCTGTGCAGTGACAATCACTCTTTATTTCAATTGGGGACATCAATGCTCACAAGCAATGTTAATACTTCATCCGTCTCACAAAAATATGAATGTTTTTCCATTTTGGGGTGTCTCACAAAAACATGAACCTTTCCATTTTAGTACATCATGGTCCACCACTATTTTTCCTTAATTAATTCATTACTTTCACAACACCTTTTAAAGTGAGACCCATTTTCCACTTACTTTAACTCTCAACTAACATTTCTTAAAATCCGTGCATTTCTCTTTGTTCAAGTTTTTGTGAGACGGAGGGAGTATAATAATTGTGGCTATGGAATGCTTAAACGAAAGTAGATATAAATATATTTAGAGTTCCAATAAATAAATAAAAGTTTTATAAAGCTCATTATGTTTTACAACATCATTTCAAGTTCCAACACGATCAGTAGATTAATTATGTGCAGTCTTAAGTCACATACATACATACACACATACAATTAATGGTAACGAGGTTTAATATGATGTCTGTTAAACCCTAACTACTTTTATTAATTACACACATGCATAAATCATTTGAGCACAAATGTAGCTAGGTAGGCAGGTAGCTAGCTAGAGTTGCCTGTTTTCATCAATGTCTCAATCACACACTAATTAATTTCTCTGTCACAACTTTTCCTATATATATTTTCAAAGAAAATATTAAATATTTTGCAGTTAAAAAATAAAACCATTTATGGGGTAGTAGATAGTAGTCCCTTTATCAAAGTACACTAGAATATCTCTCGAAAGGTCTGTTTAGCAAGAAAGGACTATCTACATATCTCCATTAAAAGAATAACCCTCCTTCTATATAACTTTAAAATTACAATATTCTTCAATAAAATACACACACACATTAATGGGACAAATGGTTCAAGTGATTGTTCTAAAATCCAATCTTTTTTCTTCTAAATGAGTTATAATGAATTAATTATGCGCAAGTGAAAATCCAATATTTTAGTAGTATAAATGAGGGTTTTAGGTGTGAAATGATATGATCCATGATCCATGTGAGTGAAGGGAAGGGAAGGGAAAGGGTAACAATAATGAGAAGAAAATCTTGATGATGGATGGCTTTTGATCCAAGCAATTGTATCTGAATTGCTCCTTTCTAGTCCCTCTTTTGTCCCTTCCTTTTTGTTAGCCTTGCTCTGTCAACTTCAGTCCTTCTCTCCCAGATATCTCTCTGATATCCTCTCTCTCTCTCTCTCTCTCTCTCTCTTTCAAATCCTCCATGTGCCCTCCTGTCATCTTCTCTCTCTCTCTCCTCTTTATAATTCATATCATATCCCACCACACCTCACATAACATAACTTAACCCTATCTCTCTTGATTTCTCTCTCATCTCTCTACTATGGAACAGCAGCAAGGGGGAAATGAAGCAGATCAAAGTGGCGGTGGTGGTAAAACGGCGACGAGCTTCCTGTGCAGACAGAGCAGTACGAGGTGGACGCCGACAACCGACCAGATCAGAATCTTGAAGGATCTTTATTACAACAACGGCGTGAGGTCCCCCACGGCCGAGCAGATTCAGCGCATCTCTGCCAAGCTGCGGCAGTACGGCAAGATCGAGGGCAAGAACGTCTTTTACTGGTTCCAGAATCACAAGGCCCGCGAGCGCCAGAAGAAGCGCTTCACCGCCGACATCCCCATGCACTCTCACAATCACATTTACACCAAATTCCCCCCTCCTCCACCAGGTACCCCCTTAATTACCCCCTTCCCACTTCCATTCATCTCATCCTTTTTTCTCTCAATTCAACATAATCATTTCTAGGGAATTTCGCTTCTTCCTCCGCTTCCTCTGCGCCTGCTTTGCTCAATGTTGGAAGCTACGGATATGGATCTGTGGCCATGGAGAAAAGCTTTAGGGTGAGTGATCAGTACAAGATTCTCAATTGCCACATGATTCGTCTTTTGTTTGCTTCCTACTTTCATTACTTCACTCCGCTTTCAGACAACATACAACACAAACATAAGTTTCCATATGTGTAACTAAAGCAGCCTGTCTATTTGATTCTGTGATTGGTACACAAGATCAAATGTTCAGCCTTTTCTTATGTAAGATTCCAATTAGAGAGAGAGAGAGAGAGAATAATTAAGTTTATTTTTTTTGGTTCCAATTCACCGTTGAAGAATTAATCTCATCTTCGTGACAATGTGGAGTGAGATAGAAAAAAAAGCCCTCTAATTAATAAGTTTTCTTGGTTCAAGAAATTGAGGGGAGAGGACAAGACCTAATTAGCTTATGATGTTTAATTAATTTGTTGCTCAAGATTCACAAAATTAAGGTCATATATTTTATGCAGGAATGCTCCATAACACCAAGTGCAAATGTGGGGGGGCAGAATTTTGCATGGATTGGGGTTGATCCCTACTCTTCGCCCTACCCTTTTCTCGAAAGGAAAAGATACATCAACGACCAAACCCTAGAAACGGCGGGGGAAGACGACGACGACGACGACGAGGCGCCGGAGATCGAGACTCTCCCGCTCTTTCCCATGCACGGCGACATCAAGCAGGAGTGGCACCACCGCGGCGACGACGCCATCGCCGCCGGTTCTAGGGCTTCGTTGGAGCTCAGCCTCAACTCCTACGCGGCCGGATTCAATCGCTAAGACTAGGGCTTCAATATTTAGGGCTACATGCAATAATTGTAAAGTATTAATTAATCCATATCATATGATGCCTACCCTTTCTGAATTAGGGTCTTTTAATGAACCTATATATATAATTATGGGATGATCCAATGTAATTAATTAATTAGCTTAATATTGTGGGGGCGATGCCCAAATTAGCTTGTTGAATTGATTACGACCTTGCATATGTCAGCTTATTAATGATGAGTTTGGTTAAAGAATGTTGTAGGAATTTATGCCTCCCATTTATACGTAGCACATGGTTTTTTTTCCTTAGTATCCAAGCATTTGATTTTCTGTTTCTATATTTGGTAAGTTAACTAATATACAGAATTTTAACATGACCTAATGAATGTGTATGGGTACCTTTCCAAATGATTTGATTATGCAAATGACAATTTTCAACATTAATTTCATGGTATCTCATGTTGAATTATTAATTAATGAAATTCTAGCTAGATTTCTTTCTGAGGGCTTAATAATACACATTAGGGCATGTTTGATAGTCCTAGATAAAGCAAATTTGATAAATAATCATGTCTTATCTAAGCGTTTGATAACAATATTGATTAATAAAAAGGCCCGCATTAAGCGAGAGGCCCGCTCTTAGATCATTGTTCCATCGAGAAATTTAATATCTCTTTCCCTAGTATTATTTATCTAGGTATTATTTATCAAAGTTTTATTTATCACCCTTTATCTCAATTTATATCATTATTGATTGATCCGAACTCGGGTTTTTTAAATAATAATTACATATGGAATAATACTCCATATGATAAGAATTGGTGTAGGGGGTTTTTTTTTTTGAGCGAATGGTGTAGGGTTCTTTATTAATTCAGACGAATGGAATTTGGAAAAAGTTATCTATTGTAACATTAATTATTGATGTGGACTAGTATATTTCGGAGTATTTAATATTCTTAATTACAAGAATTTAATAACAGCAATTTCCTGTCATTAATCTGTTGTTATATTTAACATTAAAACTTTTTGTTGTTATTATTGGTTTTAAATTTTCACGATAAGTATAACACCCTTAAATTATCGTTAATGTTTTAACCATGCAAATCTGAATTTTCGACAGTTTTTTCGTCGTTAACCTTGCTTTTTTTTATAATAAATTAATAATATATCTAACTAAAATTATCATATTTCACAAAATTTCTAAGCACAATATAAATAAAATGCAAGACATTTTCAACTTGATCGTTTGAAACTTTAGCAAGAATTTCGCTCAACTATTACCCGGCAGTCATTGATTCCTTTTAAAAGTATCGCCAATTAGTTAATTTCCTTAGATAAAAGGGAGAAGTATAATTTATACTCCATTCGTCCACGAAATGAGTATCCATTTATGGACGGTAAGGGTTTTAAGAAATGTATTGAGTGTAGTGTGAATAGAATAATGGTCCCACCTTTTTTTAATGTATTAAATAAAGAGTTTTGTGGAGTACACTTGCCAAAAAAGGAAATGTGTACTCATTTCGTGGACGGACGAAAAAGGAAATATGAATACTCATTTCGTGGACGGATGGAATAATTTATTGGAGTAAATATCATGAAAACCCATGAATTATACTCACTTTATCAAAAATATCTTGAAACTTTCAAAATGTTCTCTAAACCCTCAATCTATCAAGTTTTTATCACATCTATTTTTCGGACACCAGAAACGTGATGTGGCTCGCCGGATACCACGGTCAAATCTATATTCTATTTTTTTAAATGACATGGCAAACACGACGTCGTTTCGTACCATATCATTTAAAAGAAAATCACTTTGAAATTTAAAATTCACTTCTATCGTGTTTGAAATTCACGCTAAAACTTAGAATTAAGAATAAACTCTTTCAATAAATCATAATTGGGCACATTTCGATCCTTTAGACTTTGATTCTTCAGATTTTTGATCCAGCTTGGTCTTTTTTTTTTATAAATCATGATATGGTACGAAACGACGTCGTTTTTATCATGTCATTTTAAAAAAATAGGATATAAATTATACTGTGGCATCCGACGAGCTACATCACATTTCTGGTGACCGAAAAATAGATACATGATATATTTGATAAAATCCTGATAGTTAGAAGGTGTAGAGAACATTTCAAAAATTTAAAGGTATTTCTAATAAAGCGGGTATAATTCGAAAATTTTCATGATATTTACCCAATTTATTATTCAAACTATCAAGCCTATATTAAAGATGATATGATTTCGCTTATTTTTAAAAACCTTGGAAGTAAAGTTTCGATATCACCTCTGAAATAGCATATGTTTAGGACTCAAGAACTTCTACTAAATAGAAAAAGAATAAGTGAATGTCTTACCGTAAATCTATCCAAAAATTTCACAACAAACAACAAAAATCATGAACAACCCCATTCTCAGCCGGCAATTAATAGAAGTTTCCCCCTTTTTCTTCGGATAAACAAATAATTTAAAGACCGCACAATAATGAATTTGAATTAAAACTTTTAACTTCAAACATTAATCACTCTATCATTAGATCAACACATGCACGCAAAAATCTCTTTCTTTGATGCATCATCATCTACAAGTTATTTGAGGAATTCTAGACAAATGAGCCTCTTAAGAAACAAAACTTTCAATATTTTTATAATTAGCTAGAGATAGTGTATAATCGTTTTTTTATTTGTGTAACTACTTAACTTTAATTTATATAGTGCAATAAACCAAAAATAATCACATAATTATTGAAAATAATTTAGATCTTCTGGCATTTTGAGAAATAAAATTATTAGTAACATATTCAAAATCAAGTGTTTTTAATACCACATTTTTAATGCACAAATTATTTTTTTGAAGCAAAAGTAACTGATAAAGTTAACAATGTCCTCGATGCAATAAAAACAGTACTCCCTCCGTCCATAAAAAATAGCCTTAGAAGGGAACGACACGGATTTTAATGAAAATGATTTAGTTTATTGTGAGCGAAGAAAGGGTCTCACTTAAAATATAGTATTAATATTGATAATTAATTATATTGTGAGTGGAGAAAAGGATCCACCATGTGATAGAAAGTTTCCAAAAGTGAAACGGACTAATTTTTGTGGACGTCCCAAAATGACAAAAAATACTATTTTTTGTGAACAAATGAAGTATTTGAAAAGCAATATAAAGTTTTAAAAAGCCTAATAACATCACCAATCCACTTTATTCTAATAGTAACACATCTGTAGCACTTGTAATTCAAAAAATAAATCTTCTGGATCAATGTCAAATACTTCCTTTCGTCCATGAAAAATTGTAGTTTTATTACTACTTTTGAGCATCTACAAAAATTGTAGTACCCCTTATATTTTAAACTCCATTAACATCTAATATTTACAAAATATTCAAGTATTTAACAAATCAACTTTGGTGGGTCCATTTTCTTCACTCGGTCAATTTTGGTGGATCTCTTACTACACTTTATTAAAACACGTGTCTCCAAACCACACTATATGAAGATACTTTTACTAATAAATTTGAGATTAATAAATACTCCATTCGTCCCAAAAATACAAACTTAGATTTCTTTTTTGGTTCGTCCCCAAAATGCATACGCATTTTCTTTTTTTTAAGTATGCCCCATACAATTCATTAATTAATATATACCCTAAATATTATCCCTTTATTTCCTACTCTAATTCCACTCACATCACACTCAACCATCACATTTTCATACAATAAAAATGAGACTCTTATTCCACTCACAACACACTCAATCAATTTCTTAAAACTCGTGTCATTATTAAATGGATATACATTTTAGGGATGGAGAGACTATTAAATTATAAATGATGAAACTACTATGAAGAAGGGTCGGCTTGTCTATAGGAACGCATAAGACATGTTCGTCAACTGAAGTGGATGATCCTCTTGGTCGTGAGACGTTTGAGCATATTTAATAGGTGCACGAGTCTAGGGACATGAGTTATAATTTTAAAAAGGGGCAGGCGAAAATATTTGTATTTGAGAACAAGCACTACAAGAAATGTTATCGGAGATCGACGAAATTAACGAAGAAAAGTATTCCATCAATAATCACCGACAGATCAACTATAAAATATTAAAAAATAATAAACGACGGAATCATCAATGACAATGCCCGCGAAAGTTACTCACAAATTGTCGACGGATTTTCCAATGACGTACCGACAACTTCAAACACGACGAACCTTTGTCCGTCGGCAATTTTAGATTTTAATTTTTTTTAATATTTATTTCTAATGTACCGACAAATTTGTGTTCGTCGGTATTTCAGTCGTCTCATCCCCCACTATTCTTCAACTTCTTTCTCACGTACGCATAACTCCGTTGTCTATTCTTCCCCCCGTCCCGCTGCGCCAGCGCCAATCCTCGTTCGCTGCCACTTCTTCCACCCGTCAATCCATCTCTCTTACCGCTGCTACCCTAATTAATCACCTCCTGCAACCACTCCGCCACCGCCGTGCTCCACCTCCAACTCCCTTATGCAAAGGTAAATTGTTCACTCTTGCTCTCTCTCACTGTATCTTGCTCTCGCTCTCATTAATTTGCCTCTTCATGAATGTAGGATTCCTTTTCGATTTTTAGCTGCATTTAGTTTACTAGTTTGTTTTGTTAGTTATTTCATCATTAGATTATTTATTTATTTATTATTTTCTTTTTTGTTTAAGAATCAAATTGCTTTAATGTTGTTTTGTTGATCTGAATCAATTTTGAACCTTTTTATGAAGATCTTTTATTATTATTGCTTGGATTAGCTGCATGTCCTGTCGTATTAATTAGTTCAGTAGTAGGAAAGTTTTGATAGTGCTTATCAATTTGTTTGAGAAGAATTAGTGAAAACCATGAGATTTTATTGTTGATGATGATTGGTATTTGAAAAATAATTGGTTTGAATGATTTCTAATTGGTGAAAAAGTAATTTGCTTTTTCGTGTGGCAATTGGTATGTTGAATGAGCTTAGTTGGATTGTGTAGTCGATAAGATTTCTTATGTTTATGATGTGTAATCCGTTGGGATACTTATGTTTATGATGTGTAATATTTTCTTCTGTTTTATAAAAAAAATTCGGCCCAAAAAAGTCATGTAGGGGTCCTATTAGGATTTTTTTTCGCCGTTCCATGTCACGGTTCCGATGCTAGAAATTTTTTCGAAATAAAAATAAGAAAAAAATGGATAGGTTGAGTACTTCTATGCACTTATCCAAATGATAGGACATATTCATTAAAACGCTAATACGTTGGGACATATAGTAATATTTATCCTTAGTTTAGTTAACTTCTATCGATATTTTTGTAGTTACAGGTATCTGGATAATTTGTTGTAGTGAAGTTTAGACGGCGAAATTACAATTTTATATATATATAATACAAAATACAACATAAAAATAATTCGTCTTCTTCCCATTAGTAATGTTCCATTACTTTTGGGCACAAAAATTAAGAAAAAATATACTCTCTATGTCTCACTAAAAATGACATGTATTTTATTTTGGGTCGTCCCGCTATAAGTGGCTTGTTTTCATAAATGGAAAAATTTAACTCTTAAAAAAGTATAGATCCTACCACGTTTAATCAATTTACATCTTCTCCTAAATTTTCGTGCCCGAGAATTTTTAAGCCACTTATAACGGGACGGAGGGACTAGCTAGTATATAAAGTGAATTGGTTGAAAATATTTAAATATTATATTTAATGAATTGGTGTATAAAGTGAGTTGGGCTCACCATTAATAATATGTTAAATACTTAATTTTTGACTAAAAAGGATATGAGACATTATTAGTAGAATATTTCAATACAGTAATTGAGACAAATAGAGTAATATTTTAAAAAACAAAAAATCTATGCAGTCACATTACTTAAAAATCGAACAACCGCCAACCGCGCTCGTAGCTCGGCTCCATCTATATGTGCACGAGCATCACTTAATGATCCTAGCTAGGTATGATGGCGTCTCAACAGCTTGGCTAAGTGCACGACTAGTACCACCACCACCTCCTTTAGACTAACTTTATCAACAACCTATAACAACTCAATTTTTGATAAAATATTTATTTATCTCTCTTCCATATACACAATTTATAATTTAATAACCTTTATGTTTTATCAATAACCTACAACATCCTAAATATTTTTTCTTTTTTTATTATTTGTTATCATATTTTTTAATTATAAAATGCCAAATGGCATTATCCCATTTGATTGAAAAGGTGGATGACTTGGGTTGTTCTGCAAATTTTTTGACAATCAGTTATTCACTTTGTTAATATTTTAATATTTTTTTGATTTAATTCTTTTGTCTTTTAGTGATGACCGATTGTCATTGGTCATGGATAAATGTAGTCTTAGGTATCATCTACACATGGAAAATTTTAATAAAATACTTCATTTCTCTCATTACAAATATCTCACTTTTCATAATGGAATGTCTAATTATAAATGTCTCATTCTTTTTTTGGCAAAATATTTTCTCTTTATATCTAATATTTAAATAATTTTATTAACTTACTTTATCTACTTATTACAAATTTCTTAATCTATGTGCCTAAAAATAATGGGGCATTTGCAATGGGACGGAGGGAGTAATAAGATTCTCTTTGTCTACGAAAATTTTGTTGTGGTTTGAAGGACACTAATTTTAATATACGGTTAAAAATATATATACAAAGTGAAGAAAAGTTGAGTGGAGGAAAGCATTCATCAAAATTGACATGTTAAATAATTAATTCTTTTTATAAATATTAAGTGAATGAGATTTAAATTATAAGAGAGAGTATATTAAAATGAAAAAACTGTAATTTTTGTGAACAAACGAATATGATAATAAAATCATAATTTTTGTGAACAAAGAAAATACTAACTTTAGATTAAAAAAACGAAAAACAAAAGAACAATAATGAATTAGACATAATATCAATTAAACATGACACTACTCACTTCACATTGTTCAAAAGATGGATACACACTTGAATCGCTTATTTAGAAACTAGCGACACACTTCACTCTTCGTAGTAGTGCGACAAAAGTAATCTCCCATAAAAATCATTGGAAAATTGTCTAGATGATTATTTATGTCAACACATGTGATATTGAAAAAAAATCTATTGTTAACCATTAAATTAAAAAAATCTAAAATATAATGGGCCTTTTAACGATATGTTTATGACAAAGCAAGGTTCATCGCTAATATTGGCGCTACCATTCGCCCCACCTTTCATGGTAAAGGCCGTTGCAAATTTTTAATGGTAATAACATAGTACTATGTTTTTTTGTCGTAATTTTGCGATTTTTTTGTGGTGTAATTAATGTTCTCTACATACATCAACATTCCAAACAAAATGTATGATAGTATAATATTGTGTTTTTTTATATATATATATATATATATATATATAAAATCGTCATTTAATAATAATATTGTGTTTTTTCTTTTATTCAACATTTATCTAACAAATCACATATAGAATGCAAAATCACAGTAGGCAAGACTCGTTAAATTGGGTAGGTCACCATGATTATTTAATTACAATTTTACCTACTATACCAGTTAAGCTGCATCAAGGGAATTTTAAAACTGAAAAATGAAAAAAATTAACGAATTTAAAATTTTAATTTCTTTCGTGATAATAACGATGATAAAATAAAAAATCCAAACAAAATGTAATTGTGATGCGGTGTAATGATGATGGTGTTGAAAATTAGACTGCAAAAGGTGGAAGTGATAGGATGAAAGTTTAAAAGCAGGGGATATTGAGCCGTTATTTTTGAGGAATACTTACATAATTAATCTATGTATGTATATATATTGAAGTTTGTGTAGTCTTTTATTTGCATCGAAAATGCCACAAATTATTTGTATGCTTCTTTTGCAGGCAGTCACTCATACTCATAGGCCCTTTCCCAATTCACTACAGCACAGTATTTCTGTTTCATTTTTTATTTTTATGTAATTTATCTCTATGTGACGTTTTATTCACGTGCTGATCGAATATGATTTGCAATGGTCGGTTTTCTTTTTCCATTGAATTATTCAAATATAATTATTTAGTTTTATTTTGATTAATAATTTTACATTAATAACATGGCCTTATATATTTTTACACACTTCTAATCTATGCTGTAATTTTATTTTTCTAAATATTTTATGTTCAAAAGAAATAGGTCATCAATATTATGACGAAAGGAGTATTAATCTCAATAATCTGCATGGCCCGTCTCATCACTATAAAGATATAGATTTTGATTGAAAGATATATCTAATAGCATACTTTTAATTAAGTCGGCCTTTTTTATTGAACCAAAATCTAAATTAACCTTTGATTTTAATTGTATTTAATTCTTAATCTGTTTCACGAATTTTAATTTATCATACAATCCCACACAAGATGTAGATTGAAATATATATCTAATACTCCCTCAATCTCATAAAAACATGAACATTTGTAAGTGATACAGAATTTAAGAAATGTTAGATAAAAGTGTATTGTGGGTGGATAAAGGGTTTCACTTTATAAAAATAAAAATGAAAAGTAAAGGAATTGTAGTGAGGTAATGTACCAAAATAGAAAATGTTCAGATTTTTGTAAGACGGGGGGAGTATTATATTTCTAATTAATTAAGTCATCTTTTTTTAAGCAAAAATTAAATTAATCTTTTTTTGAACTTGTATTTGATTCTTAGTGCTCGTTTGGTTCAAGTAGAGGAATGAGAAGGAAATGGAATCAAATAAAGGAGTACATGGTAACAATAACCATTACTTTTATTGAGTGTTTATTTTAGCAATGGAAATGAATCATTAGTAAGGGATTCTCTTTCTTTTGTTTCCCCTCTATTTTGAGGGCAAATTAGGTGATTGTATTATCCTCAAATAAGGATAATGGTTAACTCATTACCTAAATCAAACAATAAGTAATGAATTTAATTAATTGAATCTCTTTCCAATCTAAAAACATCCAATCAAACGTGGGCTTAATTTGTTTCACGAATTTTGACGTGTGATACGATCCTACACAACAGATTCTTTATATTAAGAAAAAAAAAATTAGACTGCTTTTTTCCACTCTCTAAGATGACGAGTTATTAGGCCACACATAATCTAATACTAGTATTTAGTAAATTTATGTGTTGGAAAAATGCGTATTAAATAGTGGTTAAGCCATATTTAATTATGATAAATATGTTGGAATTTATTGAGATTTAATTGTAGATTTGGAATCTACATCTTGAACACATAATTTTAATATATTTAATTATTCATTTTCAAATTTAAATTCAAATTATAATGAATGAGCCATTAATACATGAAGTTTGGTGGCTCATTCGTGGATCGCATAGAAGGGTGACATGGCATAGGACGGTTACGCCACGTGGCGTATGGTGAAAAGACGCAGCCATTTGAATCTAACCACTCGCACTTATTCAAGTTCAACCACCTCACACCCTTTCGAGAGTAGACATACTTGTCTAGGATTCAACCACCTCGCACCCCTTCGCAAACATGCACCTTCTGAGTCCTGCCTATAAATAGGAGGTCATCCCATGGTCAACATCATTGATCAACATATCATTACGATCATATTCGAAGGTTCTATCATATTTTGCATATAGATCGAGTCCTATGGGTGATATTCAGACCTGAATATCGAGTTGTTCGACAGAACGTCGACATGCGGTGCAACATATCGAGTTCAACCGAGTCGTTGAATCTTGGAGACTTATGCTATAGACTGCAAGCATCAGTAGCAAAACATTTTTGTCTTGAGGATAAAGAGTCCAACTCTTATCTCAACTCTTCAATAAAGATAATATTATTATTTCTGTTACATCGTTATTATTATTATATACGATCGAACCATGTAACAAAAATTGTGTTCATTTTTTTCTTTTACTTTTATTTTTCATCTCAAACTTATGTGTTCGAGTGGGAAGTGTTTTGAGTGGTTGTGAGGCTGCGATTGTATTGATCTGTTGCTTGTTGCAATAAGATCTCGAACCAACACTTTTTTTTTTTTAAGTGTTATAAATTGTAATGCAGTTGGTTGTAATAGTTTATGACTCTGATATTAATGTCTGCTATACTAAAATCTTCAACTTGTTGTGTCCAAATAAATGTACATTATTATATACTAGGACGTCTAAATAGAGATACTTATTATTTTTACAGAAAATACTACGGAAAGGGGCAAGTAATTTGAGATGGGTATAACCGTAATGATTGTATCATTGATATCTTTATCTATATCCAGCAATAACAAAACAAAAACAAAAACAAAAAAACGAAAACAAAATGACCACAGTAGGTTTACAAAAGAGATGTAGAAGGAGTTAATTCATTCACTGTAATTGCTACGGAGAACAGACAAGGCCATATAACTGACAAGTGGGCCAAATGATGCAAGACAAATTGAGCATTCACTCAATAATATTTAAAACAACTTCACGTCACAGATATGCTCACCCTCTCTCAATAGAATTGAAAAGTAAAAATAAAAAAATATTGAGATTGTAGTAGAATACTATTCAAAAATGAAAAGTGTATATTTTTGAAAGACGGCTCAAAATAATAAAATAAATATATTTTTCGAAGATGAAGGAAATATTATTTAAGTATTTTATATAAATTCACATTAATATTAATTTTATTCGTTTTTCTTTTAACTTTAAATAATTGATATAGAGAATAAATCAAGCTTTAATTTTTATATAATTTATAAAATTAATAATTTCAATAAATAATGTATTAAAATTAATTATATTGATTTGTTGTGGGATAATGTCTATAAATAGAATAGGACTATCTTTTGTGGATGTCGTAAATAAAAAATTAGAATTATTTTTGTATGAGCGAGGAAGTACTAAATATAATTATAATATATATTAATTTATCATTACACTAAATGGACTTTGATAACATCAATTAAACTTTAAAATTGTGGAAATTGAAATATGAGATAACACCCTAAACTAAGCCAAAATTATATAATAAAAATAAATTATATTCATATACATTCTTACACACTTTTTTTTTATTTACATGATTTTGTAAAATTGTGTAATAGTTGCGAAAAGTGCGTAACAGTGTACTCCCTCCGTGGCTCCGTCCCACTCCAATAGTCTCATTTTCCTTTTCGGGACGTCCTACTTCAATAGTCTCATTTCTATTTTTGGTAATGATTTTACACTACAAACAATGTGGTCCCACACACTTTACTCACTTTTACACTAAAAAAGCAAGTTTCTTAATCTCCGTGCCCAAATGAAATGGGACTATTGGACCGGGACGGAGGGAGTATTATTTTACATTATTACATATTTTCTCAAAAGTGTAATAATCGCTAAAATGTGTAATAATCGTTCGGAGGCAGCAGCGGTAGTGGCGTTGGGGAATCAAGGTGACGAAGGGCGAGAGAGGCGTTGTCGAGGATGGTTAAGACACGGCGACAACATAGACTTTTGTCGAAATGTCGAGAATTGAAAGATAAAATAAAACCCCAGATATTGAGCTATGCAGAAATGGGAGAGTGGAAGAGAAATTGGGTGGAAAGAGAGACGTTGTAGTAGTGACTGCGGCGGCGATGCAGAAGGGGAAAGGGGGACGGCAGCAAGAGAGGCGAGAGATAGAGGCAGTAAATGAGGGATGACGATGGGAGAGACGAGATAGACGGAGGTGGGGGAGAGGCGCATGTGAGGAAAAAGGGCTGGGAGGATGTGGCGGCTCTCAGAAGGGTGGCAACAGGTGGCGGCGGCGGGAAGATAGAGAGGGGAGGGTGGCATGATTAGGGTCTATAGATCGGGGGTTATTTTTTTTAGTTTATTGATTTTTTTTAAATAAACAATAAGGGCATATTAGTACATTTACAACAGAAAAGGTTAGTATTTTTAATTTTTTTATTTTTGTGAGTAGCAATGACGGAGCCAGGGGGTTGGAGCCATCTCCCAAATTTTGAGATTTTTTTTAAATATATATAAAAGTTGATTTGCATGTTATATTCTCTCATATATACTTAATTTAAGGTTAATTGTGTTATTTAAAATTATGTAATCTATGAAAAATATTGTTCGTTATTATTAATATTATGTTTGTCTTTTAATAAAAAATGCCTAAAAATGTACGGAATGCCACAAAAAAAATTGTAATGAATTGATATTAGTTTGTAATGTATTGAAATTATATAATCTATGAAAATGTTGTTCGTTAATATTTGTCTTTGAATAGAAAAATGCCTAAAATGTACGAAATGCCCAAAAAAAATTGTTCGTTATTATTACTATTATACTTGTTTTTTATTACTATTGATTCTAGTTTGTAAGTATTGAAACTACATAATCTATTAAAATGTTGTTCGTTGTTATTATTAATATTATATTTGTCTTTTAATAAAAAATACCTAAAATGTACGAAATGCCCAAAAAAAAGATATGGGGGCTACCGCCCCCAAACCCCCTTAAAAGTTCAGCCCCCGAACTAAATTACTGGCTTCGCCACTTATGTGTAGCATTTCTTTTACTATGTGATAATGCATAGATTTCCCTATTAATTCATTAAATATTATATATAGTTTTAATACATGTTATGAAAAATTATATTGATAAGGGGTTATTACCGTAAAATACATCAAGTTTGTCAATTTTCTAGTTTATATCATCACTTTTTTTTTGCTAGAAAATACATGAATTTATAATTTGTTCTCAATTGTCCCACCATTTATAATTTCGCCCAAAATTTCCAGTGACGACTTGGCGGGAAAATTGGAGAGAAACGAGGAAGAAGTAATGCAAGACAAGAACGAGAATAGCTGCTGCATTATCACCTTGTATAAATGGTGGGACAATTCAGAACAAATTACAAATTCATGTATTTTCTGGCAAAAAAAAAGGTGATGATATAAACTAGAAAATTGACAAACTCGATGTATTTTACAGCAATAACCCCTATTGATAATATATCTCATGTTACATAATAAACGAGCATTAGTATATCTAAATAGTCGTGAAGGAATGAATATTCTGTGACAGAATTAGTGGGACGAACTCGAGTGACCTAAATTAAATGTGAGAGAAGAAGAAGAGGGAGGTTTATGATTATTAGAAGGTCGCAATCAGAAAGATTTTATGTGGATGGCGTTTGCTGAAGTTGGTTTGACAATATGGCATGCTTTATGGCAATTGATGAGGCATAATCCCAAAAAAAGGTAAGCGGTGCATGTGAAATGGAGCATCCTCATCCATCAAGATTTAGTTTCATACATAGATCCAAGTTTCAGATCTTCCAACCCCTTTATGTCTTTGGTTACGTAATGGCAAGAATAAGGCAATCACTGCCATCTTCTTTCACCTCACTGAACCTTCCTCTCTCTCTCATGTAGTAGAATTTTACTAGCGTGGGGATCTAGCTAATACTTTGGATACTCTGATATCCAAGGATCATTAATGTATTTTGAGCCCATTATACAATTTATAAATAAAATAGGATTTCAAATTCCTAGTAATTTCAGCACTTCGACTCCATATCAATATCATAATGAAATGTAGATATCATATGGTGATTCGGTAAAACCAAAAAACAAATTATGGTAACAAGGGCATGCATGGAAGCAAATGAGATATCAAAGTCCTCTCAACTATTTTATGAAGTGAAAAATAGTCATTTCCTGCCTATCATTATAGGAATGATGTATACCATTGGAAAATATAAATGAACAAGAGCATTCTCTAGCCGGTTGAGGAAGTCACAATCGCAAATTCTTGTTTTGATGTGTCGGTCTACAAATGTGAAATGTCCCACATAAATCATATTCCACATCTCATATAATCAAAACTATGATTAAATTGCTTAATGAAAGCAGTGCGTGATCCCACCCCAAACACAACATTTCATGTATATTCACAATTAGAAGAAGCAAGATATACATAGTCACGAGTTGAAGGGCTGCAACATCCAAGGTTCTACTGCTAACATATACAAGGAAAAATCTACCAAAGAAAGATCACACTGATGTAAAGAGAGTTACACGGCATACCTATCTAGATGCTCCAAGATAACTTACTGCTTCGACAATTCTCACCTCAACTGATGGTGCTTCATGTGCCACACTTCAAGAAGCAGCCATGAGCATGCAAAACTGCTTTCATTTCTCATGTGGAGGAGATGCAGCAATAGTTCGTAATCTCCATCTCTTCATCTCCAACTAATTTGTTCCAGAAGATAAGCATGCAAAAGCTCGATGAATATGCCATTCTGTAGGATCACCAAGTAAAAGCACAACAAGCCATACTCATGCATGGAAAGCACAAGAAGGTACCATTGGAAATTCCTACTTCCTTCCAACATAAGCTGCTAGTTTAGACAAGTCCGGTATCCAAAAGGATAATTCAGAAGAGCCAGTCACAAACATTAAGCTTCCTGGGGCCCATTTGATTACAGGCGGTTCTGCTTCAGTACTCATCCAACTGGCAACCTGAAACATGTAGAAACAATGAATTGAAGACAATATAGCCTTCCAGCAAGAATTGTAGATTACAATGTTCAGATGGATCAGCACATAGCACATGATAAATAATAGTTCGGCAGGACTCATGTGAAAAAACACTGCCGTGTCTAAGCAAATTGATATCACAATTTAGACAGGCTGACAATACTCTGTGTCTTTGTACGCAACACACATATTACACATTTTTGCATCAAAATCTTCTATAGGGTTCTACCTTGTCCTGGTATATTCAAGCAGCTTACGAACCTTTGTATGATAAGAATCACTTTCTTTACAGGAGTTTGTTAAAGAAAATATTACCATGTCATGTAATAAACGCTTGATAACCCTCAACATAATAGCAAAGAAGAAGAATGAAAAATGAAGAATGAAATTAGATTAAACAAACTACGAAAGAGTAAAAGCAGTTTAAGATACCTCTTTTCCACTCCGAACACTCCAAACATAAACACTACCATCTCCAGAACCTTCCATGTAGATTAAAAAGCAAGAAAGAAAAAGAAAAAATGTTAGTGCCTCTTTTACTAGCCTGGATGTATCAAATCCAACAAAAAAATGCTTCATGAGCTCACATTCACAAGGATCACAAGGGACAAAAAGAAAAGTTAGATATAATATGTTAGTGCCTCTCTTGTATGCAAATTTATTAAAATAACCAATATTGATCTTGAGCTGGCAGTTACAGAATGAGCAGATAACTTGTGAATCAAGCAGGAAAAAGAGCTTAAATGAAGTATTTTCTTAATCCTTTTACAAATAGCCTTATTGTCTCAAAATAACCACTCAGCATTAGTTAACAAATATATCAAGTCAACTCTTCAACTGGATCTGGCAGAAACAAATCGTTTGTATAAGATAGTAATGTATTATTATCAAACACCATTTGTAAACATCTTCTAAAGTACGATATGATTAAAAATATGTTACATAGGCAAAAGAAAACTTCAGTTAATGCTAAAATCCCAGAACAACATTAATATCAATGTCTCCTGAAAAGAAGTAAGATAGTTAAACCTGATATGACGAACAATCCCTCAGGACTGAAAGAA
This sequence comes from Salvia miltiorrhiza, assembly GCF_028751815.1. Lineage (NCBI taxonomy): Eukaryota > Viridiplantae > Streptophyta > Magnoliopsida > Lamiales > Lamiaceae > Salvia > Salvia miltiorrhiza. The sequence continues at coordinate 18,419,120 of NC_080394.1, read as the reverse complement.
GCCTCCAAAGTAGAATTGCTTGAAACTGGCTTGACGTTGTGTGTCGACAACTGGAGAAACAAGCTTAATTAAGAGCCCACGCTCATCCATTGAAGCTGCAATATTACATGAGCTTTTTAAGGAAATATGAGACAACTCACAAGGGTTCCACGGAAGGAATCAAGCACATGAATATGTCCATTTGATGTTGTCAGAAGCATAAGTCTTCCATCATTACTGAACTTGACTACATTGGCTTCTGAAACATCTCCCCCAAGAGAAAATATGTCAAAAGGGCCCTATAAAAAGTTTATCAATCAGAAACTGAAAATTGTAAATAGTAGACAGTGTATGATGATTCACTCATACGATATATTCTGACCTTTTCATATTTCCTAGCATCAAACATTCTTATGTATCCTCCAAAGGCAACAGCAAAAACAAGTCCTTGATCATCATAAGCTGCAGCCGGTCTCCCTTGAACACGTAGAAGACCCTACTTCCAGAGGAACACTTTTAACAAATATCAATGAGAAAATAATTCAACAAATTAAGAATGCAATTCACAGTCTGCACCTGACATTTCTCAGCCCTTTGGTCCCAAAGCAATACAGTTCTATCCAGTGATCCAGAAACAAAACAATCATTTCTGGAGCAGAGACTTAGGGAAACAACCCTGTTAATCAAATATCATATTCTCCATTGTTCTTTATAAAAAGGGAATTGTAAACTCTAGAAGATGAAAACCACTTTAAGGTTCAGATTGCATGCCTGTCGTGATGACCCTTGAAGTACCTCAAGTACTTGTTATCATGCAATGAAAGAAGCCGCAGTGATTCTGTTAGAATTGAATATGTTTAGTTAGTGCTTGCATGTGTTACATCAAAATATCTGCAGGTGAGTAATCTGAAATTCATACCATCCCAGCCATTCTTTGACGAGTAAATAACAGTTGTGGGATGAGAGGTAAAGCTAACCAGATCAACCCCATATTTTTTACTGTTGATTGTCTTCAAACATCTGAATGCAATAAGAAGACCCTCTTAGCATATCATGCAGACGAAATAAGCAAACAGCTAGCAATTTTAAGCAGACTCCAACTTCACTCAAAGATGTGAAGCTAAATCAAAGTTCATAATAAAACTCCAACTACACTCAAAAAAATGTATGCATGCCTTCTCATATAAGAAAAGGAAAATGTTATGCTGGCAGAAATTAAGAAGACAATAATCGAATAATTATGGCAGTCATATGATGCAAGATGAGAATAAATACGGCATGACTTGGGTGCATGTGGATGTCCAGAGAAGCATAAATCCCTTAGTACCTTCTCATAGGCATCTATAAAGTTGACTCTAGAGAAATTCACTGTCAAAAGTTTGCATGTCGAACTATAGCAAGAATTTACTAGTTGAACTTGAAGATCACAATCATAATGCAGTACATATCTTCCTTAATTCAGTTTCTCTTTATATATATACATATATATATATATATATATATGTGTGGTTGGGTTATAGTAAAAACCTCATTTAACGTAAAAACTATGAACCTTGCACTTATGACTTAACCTATAATGTATTGCACTTAATGTGCGAAGTAACTGCACTTTTTTGGTTCTGTAAATGCATTATAATTGTGCCGCCTATGAGATTCGAACCTAGGACCGCGGAAGTACAGATACTTTGTATGCAGATACTTTATATATTAAGTGCAAGTGGTTTGTAGTTTTTACGTTAAAATGGGGTTTTATTTGAATCACTCCCTATATATATATATATACATATTAATATTAATATTAATATATGCATAAAAGAGAAAGAGCTCTTAGTAAGCAGCTTGGTTTTTATCAAAGAAGAGCAATATCTTGCATAGCATAAAAAGCTCAATTCAACATCAAACTTGAACTGCAAATGAGGAGAGGATGCATACGTTGCACTAGCAACATCATAGAGACGAATAGATTCATCATCGCTAGCAGTTACCAAATAACTTGATGTCTTATGGAAATCCATCGAACTGATTCTTCCATTCTGCGGAAGAGAAGTAAGAAATAAGAAAGCTACATAGTGCGTAAAACAACTGCAAAAGTAGATAATGTTAAGCACTTCGAAAAACTACTCATTGGATTTTTCAATAGAGTTTGTTCTGAGCATTAATCATTCCTTTCAGCCATCCAATAACAACTTATCCAAAGTTCAATTGGGATTACTATTCCTTACGTATGCAGACAAATACTATACACCACCATTAAAAAAAAACAAAAAAACAAAAAAAAAAAAAAACAAACAAACAAACAAAAAAACAAAACAAAACAAAATTAACCAATCAAATGTATCGACTTTAACACATGGTATGACCTATTGGCATGAGGTGAATTCATAACTGAAAGTGTTCAAATCCAAGATACCCCGTGCTTGCCTACAGCAGCTGTGCATATCTCCAAACAAGAAGATTGAAAAGTGCTGGCAAATAGCCAACAACAAGCAAAATTATTGCGGTCATCTAAAAGGTAAACATTTTCCCACAATGAATCTATAAAATTACAAAGAGTATAACAAAGATCGCATACATAGTCGCGGAATGCCATTCCAACTTCCATGCTCTGAAGGATTTCCTCTGTCAGTTCCAATGAAACTTTGTCTTCTCTCTCCGACTGACCTCCTTTTCACGGAGAAAAAGGCAAAAAGTGTAATTAAGCTTCAAATTGCAACATAAACATGAAAACCAGCTACGAACTATGACAAATCAAGTAGAGAACACACACAAATCCGGACACAAGTGAAAGGCGATTTGAATATGCATATTAGCATTACCCGCCATTGAAGTTCGTTGGAGCTTCTCTGAATTCTTCACAATTCAGAAACGGGGATAAAACTGATCCTCGGAGCTCCAGTTACTCACAATTCGAAGCGGATTACGGGTTTTTGGGTTGTTGCCTGTTGGGCCTAACCATCGATTGGGGATATGAACTAGGGTTTTTTTAGGCGTAAGATTTAGGGATAAATTGCGATGATCTTTTAATTGGAAAGGAGATACAATTATTCAACGCAAATTCTCCTGTCAGACCGGTCTGACCATCAGACCGGGTCTGCCCCACCCGCGGACCCGCGCCCACTACCACCCTAACCCCAATCTCCAGCAGGTTTCCCCCTTACTTTTCTCTCTCTTTCAAGTGCCGCTGTTTCCTTCCCTTTCTTTCTTTCTCTTTCTACTGTAGTGTACTCTTATCTTCTTCCTCTCTCGTCTTCTCCCTTTCTCTCCCTAAACTGAAAATCTGTGAGATTTGCTACTGGGGAATCGGACAAATTAGTGCACAGAGCTCACCACAACAAGAAAGCTAGAAAGAGTCGACGTATTTCCACCGAGTTGCTACTGTGGGCTCACCGCTGTTCACTCAAGCTCTGCCCAAAATAGATTTTTTCAATGCAACTATTTTCAAGCTTCTTAATTTTTCAATGCAACTATTTTCTTGTTAGTCTTAAAGGGAGCTGCATCGACAATTTTGTTCGCATAGGATCACTTGGGGATTTCTGTATTGTTCGCATATTTTTTTTATTTGATCGAGAAATTATTGTGGTTGTGTTGTGTTGTTTTGATTTTTGGGGATGAATTTTTGTTTGTCAATTTTATCAAGTATATTTGTTCACAATAATTATTACTTTTGTTAATGAGAATTTATATTTTTATTTATTTGATCAAATAAATGTAATTTTTCAAAACTATTACATATATTGTCATTATTATTAGGGATTGTAGTCAAAAAAATACATGAATTTATATTTTTATTGCAATTTCCATCCAAGTTTGACTAATTAGAGCTTAATTGACAGTCGAAATTAAGTCAAATATATTAATTTTTGCCTTCTTAAATCTCCGAGTTTCTAAATACTCCTCATCATCATAAGTTAGACCAACATCAGGTGAATTTCCGACTGCCAACTAAGCTCCAATTTTGCCGAAAGTCAAACTCAGGTGAAAATTACAACAAAAATATAAATTCATGTATTTTATGGCTTAATTGAAAGTTTTGTGAAAATTACAACTTTTTTCAAAGTTCGTGTATTTTTTTGCCATTATTATAAAGAAATGTAATGTTTCAAAAAACATTACATTTCTTCACAATAATGTTTATTTTTATTCATAAAAAATATTAAATTTAGTTATTTGCTTAAATAATTATTTTTATAAGTAAAAATAATTATAGATGTAAAGAAAAGTAATGTTATTTTCATTCGTTAGAACTTTTATCTTTAGCTATTTGGTCAAGTAATTATTGTCGTAATAAAAAAAAAGTTTATTGTTACAATGAAATGTAATGTTTCTACATTTGTTCACAATAATAGTTATTTTTATTCATGATAATTTTTAATTTTAGTTATTGGGTCAAATAATTATTATTATAAGAAAAAATAATTATTGACATGTAATGTTTCAAAAACACTACATTTCTTCATGTCAATAATTATTTTTCATGATAATAATAATTACTTTGAATAACGTAGAAATAAATAAAAATAATAATCAAATAATTATTCAAGTGATCATTGTTGTGAGGAAAAGTAACTACCGATATGATAAAATATAATATTTCTAAATTATTAAATTTGTTCAAGATAACTGTTATTTTTATTAATGAGAATTTGTATTTTTATTTATTTGATCAAGTAAATATTATCATAATAAAACGTAATTATTGTTGTGCACAAATATAAATTTTCAAAATTATTACATATATTGTAATTGTTGTTGTAATAAAAAGTAATTATTGTCGTAATAAAAAGTAATTATTATTTTGAAGCAGTAATGTTTATTTTTATTTATGTTTATGATTTTGTTAATATTATATTGTTTGGCGCACCCCCGAATCCAAAATCCTGGCTCCGCCACTGTGATTGGAGGTTCATCCCAAACATGCGTATCCATAATAGCACAAGCGCTTATAGCAAGCCTATGAGCCGCAACAATCTTATCTCTTCTAGCATAAAGAACATTACCATAATCCAAACTTGTGAGCAGCTGCTTGCAACTATGGGCCGCAACAAGCTCAGAGCTATCACTTCCATTCAATACAAGAGCATTTTTCACCAATTTACTATCCGTAACAACTTTCATCATAAACTTTAAAGCATAAACAAATAGATCAATCACGTAAATTTTGTGTTTTTGTTTGTTTGTTTATTTTACTTGGGTTTGCGCATCTTATTTTTTCTTGTGCTTATTTCATGGTATATATATATATATATATATATATATATATATATATATATTATAAATTACACAAATTATAAATATTATATTTTTTATGTCAATATTTAAAAGTTTTGTCATAAACTAGAAAATGGCCATATTTTAAATTTGAATGAAGTCAACAATTATTTAGGTGACTACGTACAATTAATGTTGGTGAAGCAAAAATCATGATGGTGAAGCAAGGCAGCGACGGTGTGTATCTCAATCAATGTTTTGCCCAAGTAAGAAAGGTCTGGCTCGCATTTCTTAAGCAATCAATAGAGGATCTGGCTGTCGGTCTTGATAATAACATCCCCCAAGTTGTTCTCCACACAAAAACGACAGCCGTCAAGGACCGTCTTTGCTTCCGCCTCTACTACATCAAACACGCCCGGAATGAATCCATAACAGCTTCCCAACAGATTTCCATCGCCGTCCTTTAGAATGGCACCAAACCCCATTCCAACTAGTATGTAAATCGCTGCATCACACCATATCTTGACTTGCCCCCTCCGACTGCATCTAAAGCTGGTAGGTGATGGGTCTGCATGAGCTCGTTCCAGACTCGTATTTTTATTCCACATAGCTCGTTGTGTAATATTAAGGCAGTCCATATGGGATAGTTCTTTATCTTGAAAGAGCAGCAAATTCCTAGCATACCATACAGACCAGGCGATAGTGGCGAACATACCATGGCTTTCTCTATGTGGGGATAGACGTATCTTGTCGAACCAAAATGATAGATCACATAAATCTTGTTCATCGATTGGAGCAAGTCGGAGAGGCGGAGCTTTCCACAGGAACGCGGTCCACTTAAAGTCCTTCAACGCGTGCTCAATAGTTTCGCTGGCTTCACCACATCCCCGGCAAAAAGGGTCAACGTCAAACGAACGTCCTCAGAGAGCTAACTTCATCGGGAGTGCACCAGCCAAGCATTATGACTAAACACTATGCTAGATTGACTCGTAATCGTACGAGATCTATTGTAGTGTGTAAGCTAACCCAAGTCGTCTCTCAAGGAAGATTCAACAGGGCTCCTAATTGTATCACAACGAAAGCAGTAAATTTTAACTTTGATTATTATAACTAAACTAATGCTTTGAATTGAAAACTCAACTTAATAAACTATTAAACCCTAGGCAGAATTAAAAGCGCAAAGTAAAGGCTACTAGGAATTAAAAGCTATTACGCTAAGAATTTAAATAACTGTAAATAAAAAATTCTAATCTAATTTAACATAAAGGAAATTGCAAATTGAAAACGAAACATAATGCATGCAGATTCAAAGAGATTAACGTAAATAAGAAATACCAATAACGTCGCGAGAATGTAATCACTGTCACTGATCACAACTTCGAAACAGAAAATTAAAGCAAAACGGAAATTGAAAGCTAACTAAAACAAAATCTTGAAAAACTTAAAGAACTTTGAAGACTAGAAAAACCCTAAACTGTTTTTGGTGCCGGAGGCTGAGATGATCATATTAAGCGTAGTTAAGGCCTTTTTATAGACTGCCTTTCATCAACCCTAATGAAAACACAAGGGCCCAGCAAAACTGGGCCTAAAAGAGAGTCGTGCGCGCACAGGAGAGTGCAGGTTGGGAAAAAGTGCTCGGCAAGTCACGGCAGTGCTGGCGAGTAATTGCCAGCTCTGGAGCAGTGCTGACAACCTTGCGCGTGATTGCCAGCTCTGGATGCGGTCAGCTCTGGCTAGGGATTGTCAGCTCTGGATACAGTGAGCTCTGGCTAAGCTCTGGAATTAAGCTCTAGCTATGGAAATCTATTCTGGCGAATGAAATTCAACTATGTGGAGTTTGGTCAGCTCTGGCTGCTTTGACCGCTCTGGGGAGTGTTGTCAGCGCTGGCGAGGGATTGTTAGCGCTGCGGCCTTGTCAGTGATAGCGAGTGATAATCAGCGCTGGGCACCACTTTGAGCCCAAATAAATAATTTCTTATCCAAATCTCCAACATAGCATTCTTCCTCCTATTTTATCAGAATCTCCTGCAAAACATCAACAGACTCATAAATGCACCAGATTCCAGAACAAATAAGCTCATAATAGCACAAACAAACCCCCAAAATAAGAACAATTAGGCTTAAATCACATTACCACATGAAAAGTTTAACTTTAGGTAAGACTTCCAAACCCCAAATCCAGCTCCATATGCTGTTATTGGTAGAAGCCGAGAAAGCATCGCTTCTACGATTGATAGCCTCCGCCAAAAAATAACCAGATTTGATCGAGTAAGAATTTTCCTTGCCATAAGGCCAAAAGGCCGTGTCTCGCACATCCGGGTCCAGATGAATCTAGGCTGTCAACTTCCAAGCATCACTAGGCATAAGCATCTCGGCCACCTTCTCCATATCCCAATCATAAGAATCCTCCGACAGCAGTTTTTTCACATAAGTAGCTTCCTTTCCCGTCGGAACTCGAGCAGTGTAAAAAGTGCCTTTGCCATCAGGTAACCACGCATCAAGACCCACACGAATTCTAGCTCCATCGCCTAAACGCCGGGCAATCCCAGCCGCCAAAAGATATCTTCCTACTAGTAGACTAGTCCATGCAAACGATGAATTATGGGCTCGAACATTTTCTTAAGGGCCCCGACTAATGAAATCTTTTAGTCCATTCAATAATTGTTTTACAAGTAGGCGGTTTGACTTTCATTCTCGTCCTTGTATATTATACAAACTTTAATGTATAAAATTTGATGTTATAGATATTTTCTTTTTATTCTTAACACTTCTAGGTGTAGCCGTAGCTGTAGCTGCTATTTGACGTGTAAATTAGGTCCACCTTGCTCATGTTTAATGTCTGCAGTTCAAACACGAGAGGTCAAACACATAATTAAGAAAAATTCAGTACCATAGACTCGACTTATAAAGTTTTTGTAAGATCCAATTCGAGACACGAGCTATAAGTACATACGTAAACCCTCTTTTTATATAATGGAACGACATATAACCATAAGATGCTTTCTAAAGGTGAGCAAAATACCTAAAATTCGAACCAAATTAAAATTTAAAATTTGATTCATATTTTTAGATTTTTCTATTTGAATTGGATTGAGTTTTGTTAAAATTTAAAATCTTCGGTTCGAATTGGTATATTTTTTTAAAAATAAAAAATAATTGGTTCGTCCTGTATCCTTTTTTGGGCCGTTCCAAGTAATATGACATATTTCCCTTTTGGACCATAGTTAGGGCTTAATTAAAATTCTTCATTAATTCATTATTATTCTCTTTTTCTATCTGATTTGATTATTTCCCTACCCAGTACTCCCCTGCCCCCCCCCTTCCGCCTTCCTCACCACCACCACCACCATTACCTTCTTTTCTCATCTATCTCCCTTCCCGCCCACCTCCGTCATATGTCGCTCCCTCTCGCCGCCTCTTTCGCCTCATCAAATACTGTGCCCCATCGACCCGCCACCTCTCTCTCACTGCCATTCGTTGCTGCCTCATTCGCCTCCCCAAACCATGCGCCGCCTCGACCCCCAGCCTCTCCCTCATTTTTGCAAGAACAAGAGATTTCTGCATTTATTTTCAACATTTTAGTTCCATAATTTTTGTTTGATTTTGTTATTGGGGAATTAAAAGAATTTTTAAAAGTATCTTATTTGCAAGTAATAACAATAATAAATTATCCCTTAAACTCATTACTAAACATATGGGACATACACACTTTTATTTTAATTTTATTCTTCTTAATCTCCGTGTCAAAAAGGCACGTGCCATAAATAATGGGACAGAGGGAGTATGATATACATTAGATCGCCTTTTTGAAATTTTCAGTTCAAATCGAATTTATTGGAAATTTTAGTTATGGTAAAACCATAAATAATTATGGTCGTTCCGATGTGAATTATTGAAATTTAATTTGAAATTTACGCCTCGAGCACATAAATTTAATGTATTTGATTGTTTATTTTGATCAAGTTGTAATGAATGAGCAATTAATGCATGAAGATTGGTGTTTGAGAAGCATTTAAATGAACAATTTAATGCTTGGGAATGTGGAGAAGTAAAGTATTCGCCCGTTGTGAGCTCGCTAACTTCGATTTTGGGGAGGTCTTTGGCGATTGGAACGTTTATAATTAATACATTATTATTTTTATGGGTAGAATTAACCTTTACTTAAGCAAAATGGCATTAAAAAAATACTAGTATTATTTTTTTTTAGGAAAAAAATAGTACTCCGTAAGCATAGTATCATTTACATGAATGAAGTACAATATCATTTATTAAGATAAATAGTGTCATTCCCATGTAGTAATAATATCATTTACATATAACAATAATATCGTTTACTTATAACCATAGTATCACTCCTCCATTTGCCAAGCTTTCCAATCGGTAGCTACATCAATCGAAGCCGCAGTTGCCGCCGTCTGCCTCCCTCCTTCGCCCCCTCCATCAAATGTCAGTAGTGACTCGTCGTCGCCTGCGCTACCACCCTAACCACCGACTCTAGGTCGCCCTTCTGTATCATATGGCTTCATGATCAGATTTATCATAAAAAAATTCAAAATCAATCTATTAACGCAAATGACAAAAAAATCTCCAATAACCAATTTAATTAATAGTAACAACTTGAAAAATTAAGGAGGACTCAAGAGATTTATATATATCTCATTTACTTACAAAGAACATTTTGAGTAATCTCTAAAAAAAGTAAAATCCTTCCATGTTCATGCAAAACATTCCAAAATAACTCTTTTGAACGAAGCAAAAGAAAGTAGCAAGGAAAAAATCAAGATTCACTCTGTTTAGCTCCTTTCTTGATCTTTTTCAAGAACAACCCTCCAATCAATGGAACCAAAGGCTTCTTCTTCGTCTTCTTCGCCTTCTTCGATTCTTCGCCCTCACCATTAATGCCATCCATCATCTTTGTTAGCAGTGGACTAGCAAACTTGACTGATCTCTTTTTCTGAAACTCAATCTTCCCTTCTTCATGCTTCTCTGGGGTGCTGATCATCTCCACGATATTCTTCGTGTTTTCGACGAATTTGATCTCTTCAACCTCTGGTTCATCAAGAATGTGTGCTAGGGTTTCTCTTGTTTTGAGCTGCCGCAGCTCTTTTTTGGTCTGTTCCAGTTCTTGCCTAAGTGAGTCTAAGCAGTGAGCCATGAGATTTCCTTCTTCTTTTGCTTTTATTAGGCTTTCTTTGGTCTCTTCTAGCTCTGCTGTCACTGCTCCCAGCTTTGATGGCTGGTTTTTTGCTTTGTCTTGCATCTAATTTAGTATAATTTGATGAAATTGAATCATATAATATATGCACATACAATTTTATGAGATTGACATAAGCTTATTAATTATAGAAAAATACACATTTACCTCTTTGAGTTTGTTGCCGTAGACTTCTCCGGCGAGCACTTTCTCCCCGAACAACATCACGGCCTCTCTCACGGACCGAAACGGCTGTCGAGTGTCGATCTCGACTCGCCCTCTCATCACCACCCCTTCTTCTCTTTGCATCTCAACTTCCGTCACACCGGAAAATTTATTACTTATATATAATATTACTATTAATTGTGCTATCGATGATGAAGTAATATTAGAGGTGATGATGATTATGTTTAAATTCTCGACTACTTATATATATGTATGTGGGTGGAACAAGAATATAAATTTACCTAAGTTAGCTCAGTTGTGGAGGTGGTAGGAAAAGATAAGTATTTGGTTTTGATTAAATGGAAGTTAAATAAAGAAGAAATGATATCATAGAGGAGTTTGTTTAGTTTCTTGGCGTCCACTTCACTAGACATTTCTGTTAATTGATGCTGATGGGTTTTATGTGGGCGTGGTGGTTGGCCTTTCTTAATTAGTTTTTAAATATATCCTATCAGAATTTGAAATAATATTATTGTAACGATCTTGTGTGTATTTATTGAAGTAATACTATAAGTAGTGTAACTTGGTTGTATGTGGTGTCAATTTTGGTTTGAGTGGAAGGGTTTGAATCAAGAATACTAAAAATGGTATTTTATTGATGTGGATTTATCTCCTTTCTGGTGGAACCCAATTTTGTTATTCTATTGTCAAGAACATATCCCACAATTACATCTTCACACCTTATACACAAATTTATATATATGCGTGTTGTGAACTTGCTTGTTGATTTTGTGATGTTGAGATTTTAATTAGGAGACGAATTTAAATGGAGCCGTTTATGTTGTGGTAAAAAATATTATCTTTATATATATAAAAATAGAAGAGTGTGAATAAAGTTAATTAAAGGGGTAAAATTGAAATTGATAAAAAAAAAATCCACCGTCTAATTTATCTCTCTCTCTCTATATATATAAGGAGATCCATTTTCAGGAATAATAGTATTATTTTCCGTCAAATCACCTTGCTATTTATGGAAATAACTTTTTAAATATTTTTATTTATTTGTTATTTTATTTCCTCCAGATTATTCGTATATTTTTTCATTGTAAAATAAAACAACTATTAAACTATAAAATATGAACCATTTTCAGTCATTAGATCATCAAGATCTACGATTAATTCATACCATTGTTGGATGAATTCATGATCATGAGTTCGAATCTCAAAGATAACAAATTTTTTTAATTTTTGAAATTCAGACATTTACACAACGAAGTCGACATACGTGTTCTACATAAAATTAATACATTTACATACGATTTTCTAAGATTAAATCTTAACCGTTAGATTATTGGTAGATCTGTAAATCTATTCTTAATTTATATTCTAATAGTTGTTTTCAACGTCCTTCCCTATATATATATATATATATATGAAGTATTGAAGTAACGGAAGCATAGTGAATGGTTTTAGTTATTACAAAAAATGAGTATTAATAATAATATCTCAACAAAAAGGTGCAAGTGATCCTGAAGGAAATTAGTATCAAACTAAGTTATATGTATAGAACTATACATATAACTCTCCTATGAAGCTTCTCATTTCGCCATCCAAATCCCCACTCAACTGCACATTTAAACAATACTAGTATGCCCGTCCGTGCGATGCACGGCAAGTACGAAATGAAACGACATGTTTAAATAAATAAATATTAATATTAAAGATTATCAAAATATAAACAAATGTTAAATATATTTTAAAATTAAAATACAATAATCAGCATCAATTACTCAATAAAAACTCAAATTTGAAAAAAATAAATTTTCAATTTTATATAGTGTGATGATAATTATAATTATTAAATAATTAAAAATTATTTGATAAATTTAGTGTTACATATTATTATTATAAAATGAAAATAGATCATTTAAGAAAAATAAGTAAAATAGAGAGATGAGAGAGAAACAAATAATTTAGTTTGAAACTTTAAATTTCAATGTCTTTATTATCTTAAAGTTATTGTCATGATCTTGATATTGATATGATCTTTAATTTGGTATGTGTATTGAAGTTTTGTTAATAATAATCAAAGTGCACGAATTTTTGAAAAATGAAAAATTAAAAGCGAAAAGAATTTTGAAGAAAAAAGAGAAACAAAGTTGAAAAATCGAAAAGGAAAAAAAGACTAAAATAGAGAGAGAGGGAGAAGATGTGATGACGGATAATTTGAAATTAGTTAGTTAAATTAGGAGAGAATAATGGGTGGTTAAATGGAGAAGATAATGGGAGAAAGAAATTTTGGCGGTAAAAATTTACCGTTAAACTGATCTTTTATATGATATATAGATATATAGATGTACATGGCTAAGTACTTGATGTACTTAACAGTGGCTGATGCAGCTAGGAACATGGGGGTGCAGCTGCATCCCCCAAAAAAAAAAATTAGTAGTATTAATACTCATACATAAATTATTTTTAGATTTAGTTTTTGCACCCCCAATTAAAAGTTTTAATCCAAAATAAAAGAAAATTTCAGTTTTTAAAATCCTAAATTCCATTGGCCCAACTAAAAAGATAGCTCATCATCTCTTTCTTTTTCATTCTTTTGATCAAGCCCATCATTTAATCAATCAATTACCTCAATTCTTAATTAAACAAAAAAGTTGCAAGTACACATTTTGCATTTGGAATGCAGAGTTATTACTATTATATTTATATTTTAGTAAAAAAAATATCTAAAATGTATTGAAGGCCTCAAAAAAAAAATCCGGGGGCGGAACCCCCGTAAAAGTTCAGCCCCCTCAAAAAAATCCTAGCTCCACCAGTGTTTATAAGATTATTTTTTGCACCCCCAATTTAAAAATTCTGGATCCGCCACTTGTACTTAATAGACGGTTGCCGTAAAATACATAGTAAATGTGGCAAGTGGAGAGGTTTAAAAATGCATCCGTTTCGAACCGATTTCACATTTTAACAGTTCATTTCTACCATGATTTACAATTACTAATTTTGTATCCAATGTTAAGTTCATCTCAGGACCACAACGCACAAATCGGATTTAGGAACGAACTTCAAAATTTTAAAATGATGTGTTTTAGGATTTTCGATCGTAAACTCTCTACATGACGAACTTCTCAATAAAAATTCGAAAATTAGCTACTTTACTAGAAACGATTAAACAAAAATGATGGCAAACTCATAATTTACAAATCATCTCGATTTCAGAAATTAGTAATTAATCACATTATTCAATTATGGGTTCAAGTTAACAGAATTTAAAATATTAATATAGATTTATTTAATTATGTGTCAAATTATTTATTCATTTATATAAATATATTTTTTGTTATATTTTATGTTTTATATTATTCCTATTTCTTCTAATTTTTAATTAGTTTTAGACTATTTAAATATGAAAATATGATTTGAATTTTTAAGAGCCCATAATTATTATATTAAATGATGGCTATTAATTTTATTACATTGATGATTTAGTGTTATTTTGAATTTTGATCAAAATGAAACTTACTTAAATTATTTTCCTTACAATCTATACATTTAATTAGTATTATACTATACTAATTAAATTTAATATTATACTTATTAAGTTAAAAATTATTTGTATAGAAATTATTTCATTAATTAATTTCATTTGACCAAATTAAATTAGTGGCGCAATATTTGAAAGGGTATTAATCTCAATTAATTTTGTCAATATGTTATTTTTTAGTTGGAATAACAAAAATATATTCTTGTATAAGTTTTCATTTGATGAAGTTTTATAAAATGTTGATGTGGGACTGGATGTTTTACAAAAGAAATAAAAAAGTTAAATTAAATTTGACGTATACTATGATAGATGATTGATGCACCGCATGTTGATGTATGGAACTTGAAGAATCATAATTGAATTCTCAGCATCATCTTATTTCAACTTTAAGGACTATAATTGAGTTGTAGTAACTCGTCTAGAGCTTAACATACCACCTCTTACTTATGAGCAGAGCAACATGTCATCTAAAACTCGAAAAATCAAAATTGAATTATAAGCATTATTTCGTCTAAAGCTTGAAAGAGCTTCATCAAATGTGAAATTATATTCAATCATCTCATATGATCAACTCTCTAGCGAACAAAACTCTAACAACTTAACTAATAATAATTTAAAATTTAATTATTATAATTTGTGTTTAGTAATTCATAGTAATTAGTTTTTATTAATCCATATCTAATAATTATATTTAAAATTTTATATCTCATATATCTTTTTCTTGATTCCCCCCTATAATTAAGGAACAAGATTGCATGTAAACACAACAAAGTAGTGATTAATAATCTACCATCGAGAAAAAAATACTTAAAATAAAAGAAAATTATTTTTTGATGCCAGAGTGCGACATTTAAATTGAGTTGAATTATTTTTAAATTTAAATCAACACACTGAAAGAAAAATTGTTGAATATTTAAGGTGACTGTAGTATGATTATGCTTAATTTTCTTGTTAAATGAGAGAATAGAAATAGTATAATTTTTATATAAGTTTTCATTATTATGAATGTCATATAAAAAATAATTAGGACTTAGAGATATTACATACTTTTCGTGTACTTCATTTGTCTCATTTTTATGATTTTTTTTTAAATCTCAAAATAACACCTTTTGAAAAGAAGTCAAGTTAGTTTTTATCTCAAAATTGCATTCTTTTATCGTTCATTAAAAAGAAGTATTAAATTTAATAATTGGTCAAATTAAAATTATATAAAAAAATTAATTAATTGGTCATCAAATTTCGGTACAAACAATAGTACTTGAAAATTAAAATTGGTAAAGTTTAATTTGACAATTAAAAAATATAACTATTTATTTGTCCAATTAATTATTTAGCCAAATTATATTTTAAATAACTATAGCATGATTATGATTGATTTCCTTGTTAAGTGGGAGAATAGAAACGTCATTTTTATTACAAGTTTTCATTTGATAAATTTGATATAAAGAATGGTTAGGGATTGAAATATTACATATTTTTCGTGTACTTCATCTGTTCCATTTTTATATATTTTTTTAATCTTAAAATTACATTTTTTTCTTTTATTCCATATTGAAAATTGGTCAAGTAATTTTTTTTAATCTCAAAATTGCATTCTTTTGTCCTTTATTAAAAATAAGTACTACTCCCTCCGTCCATGAAAAAGAGTCTCATTTGGGACTCGGCACGGGTTTTAAGAAAGTTGTTAAAGTAGGTGTAAGTAGGGGTGAGCAAAATATCCGAAATCCGAATATCCGATCCGAACCAAACCGAAATTTAAAATTTGGTTCGGATTTTTTGGATTTTCGGATCGGATCGGATTGAATTTTAAGCAAATTTCGGATTTTCGGATCGGATCGGATTGACACCTTAAAAATCCGAAAAAAATCCGAAATCCGAATTATATTTATAATATAATTAATATTATAATATTATAAATAAATATATATAATTATTAGTTTTTAAATAGTTAAATATTTCTAAATTCTAACTCTATACTCCCATTTTGGTTGATTATAATTAATGGCTTGTTAATTATGACCTTAATTTGATTGTAATTATCTAATATGTTAGGTTGACATCTATTTC
Source organism: Salvia miltiorrhiza (assembly GCF_028751815.1). NCBI lineage: Eukaryota > Viridiplantae > Streptophyta > Magnoliopsida > Lamiales > Lamiaceae > Salvia > Salvia miltiorrhiza. The sequence goes on along the minus strand of NC_080394.1, from coordinate 18,402,957 downwards.
GGATTTTTCGGATTTTTTCGGTTGTCGGATTTTTTTTTGACATTTCGAATTTTTTTTTCACATTTCGGGTTTTTCGGTTCGGATCGGATTTTATCCGAAATTTTTCGGATTTTCGGATTCGGATTTTTGGATAATACGGTTCGGATCGGATTGAATTTTAGGAAAATTTCGGATTTTCGGATCGGATCGGATCAGACAAAAATCCGATCCGAAATCCGAATGCTCACCCCTAGGTGTAAGTGGAGAGAGAAATAAATTTATAGGGGTAGTGTTAATATAACTTTTAAAGTCCCTAATTCTCAATCAACTTTTGATGACAATTCATAATTTAAAACCAATATTCCAGAACCAAATTCAACGAAAATTACAGAACCACAATTCAACAAAAATCAACAAATTTCAGAACAAAATTCAAGAACAAATTCATTAAAATCAACAAATTCAAGAACCAAATTCAGATATCCAAGAACGAAATTCAAGACCAAAATCAACAAATTCAAGAACTAAATTCACTAAATAAGATTCCACAACCAAATTCCAATCAAGATCGAAATTCAAAATTTCTAAAATCAAATTAACAAAACAAAAATTAAAATTTCTCACAAACCCAAAATTAATCAGATCCCAAACCCAGAGAGAATCCGGAACTCGAGGGGGTGGTCGATGGCGCTATGGTGGAGGTGGAGGGGACGACGACGCTGAACTCAGAGGCAGTGGAGGCAGGGAATCGCGCCGGGGGAGAGAGAGAGATGAAGCCAGGGGAGCGGCGCTCAGGCGCGGCTACGCCGGAGAGGGAACCGCGGCGGCCGCAGCCCTCGCTGCTGTCACCTTCGCCGGCATGTGGCTCTTCACCTTGAAGAAGGAGGCGCCAATTTAAGGCAAGCGGCGATTTTGGGTTTCAGGCTTAGAGGGAAGCGACGATTTGGGGTTTCGGGCTCAGAGGGATGCGGGAGGCTGCGATTTGAGGGAGGTTTGCTTTGAGGGAGGCGACGCTTTAGGGTGAAGAAGAAGGGGCGAGACGGTGCTTTCAGACGAAGAATCACCGGATTTACAAAGATTCATCGGAGATGGCAACAGATCTGGTGATTCTTCGGTAGAAGCACCGGATTTACAGAGAGAACTGAGAAATGGCACATCATCCATCGTGTAGGAGTGAGCGACGATGAGTAATCGGAGGCAGGAGTGGTAATCGCCGGAGAAAAGTGGGCCGAGATAGGAGACGCAAAGAGCGGCGCAACCTTAGGAAATTTCTAGGGTTTTGATGAAATGGAAGATAAAGTTCAGCAAATATAATTAGGTAGGTGGCAGTATTAATTAATCTGAAAAATGGTTTAATTAAGGAATAATTGTCTCCATAATTGAGGTGTTTAAAAATATTAATGGTGGGGCCATCTATGGCAACTAAAGTAAATAGTGAAGTAAAATAAGGGCAATTTTGTCAAAAAAGTGAAACATGACTCTTTTTTGTGGACAAAAAAAGAGGGGAAACATGACTCTTTTTCGTGGACGGAGAGAGTATTAAATTAATAATTGATCAAATTAAAATTCTAAAAAATAAAACTATTTATTTGGACATCAAATTTCCATACAAACAATGCTACTTGAAATTTAAATTGGTAAAATTATTAATTCCAATAAAAAATATAACTATTTATCTAGTAAATTAATTGATTAACCAAATTACATTTAAAGTAACTATAACATAATTATGATTGGTTTCCTTGTTAAATGGGAGATTAATAGAAATATCTCCATTATAGTATTTTATTATTTGATGGAGTTTTGTAAAAAATCAATGTGTGATTTTAGAAGTGATAAAAATAAGTAAATTGTTATTAAATAAACATGAATGAATAAATATAAAAATACCTGGAAAATTAAGATAAATAGAAAAGCAAAAATTTGGTGATGCCACATAGGACTAATCTATTTTCCTATTATATTCAAGATAATTATATATATATATATATATATATATGATATAATTTAAAATGATTATAATTATCGGTAGACTTAAAATATATTGTGCATATTAGTTTGCATTTATCACATATTTTTTTTAATTTCAAAAAATATTTATAGCTAAAAATAGTGGCTATATTGAACTTTGTATGTGTATGGTGTAGATAAAATTTCATATTTACATGGGTTGAACTTTTTTTTTTCTTGTGTTTCCTCACCAAATTTTTCAATGTCAATAAAACATACTCCCTCCGTCCCACTGTAAGTGAGACCTTTTTTTTGGGCACGAGAATTAAGAAATGTGTATTTTGTGTGTAGGTGAAAAAGTGAAAAGGTGTTTAAAGGGAAAAGCTTTTACCCAAAAAGAAAAGGTGTCACTTACAGTGGGAACGCCCAAAATAGAAAGAGTCTCAGATACAGTGGGACGGAGGGAGTAGTTTTTAGAATTAATAAAGTATATTTAAGGTGCATCTATATTTATATAATTTAAGTAACATTCTAAATAAACATATGGAAAAATTGATCCAAAAATTTAATATTCAAATTAAAATGGATTATTAATATTTTTCCGACACCAACTATTTCATATTATATATATATATATATATGTGATTATATATATAATCTAAGTAACAAAACATTGTATCATCTATATATACAAAAATATAAGTGTAATAAATATGTTATCATAAAGTGAAGAGAGAAACCATTAATATAGACTATATAGTGTGAATGTAATTAATTATTAGAAATAATATTTGGAACTAAGAGAAAAAAATTGAAATTTAGAAAAATAAGAATAAAATTTTATGAGATTTGTCACGTAAGATAAGAGGACCATTGTTTTACAAACATGTACTGCTATTATATATTTATAGATAGATAGATAGATAGATAGAAGTTTGATAGTAAGAAATATTTTTGAGAGTGAGCGTATAAACTGGCGGAGCCGTTCTACATTGCAAAGGCTTCCTCTGTGAGGGGGGAAAATACACTTGTGCGCAACGCTCCCCTTGTTTGATGTGATCACTAACTGAAAAACCCCCATTCCTCACCTCACTGCTTCTTCCCCAAATCAAAACCCTAGATTTCTCAATTAACCCACCTAATCAACAATTTCTCTGAAAAAGGCTCTTTAATCCCGACGCTACCACCATCACATGTACATCTCCTTCCCCCATGTTCGACGTTAGCGCCCTTTTAACTTCGTATCGTTAACAACTATTCATAAAACCCTAGAACCTGATTGCTGGCGTGAAGTCTCCTAGTTAACTAGAGTAAATTTATCAATAATGAGCCCGGTTCAGAATTTCGAGCAGCACTCGCGGCACCTAATCGAACCCGACCTTCGTAAGCGAACATTTTTTTTTTTTTGCTTACATATATCTGTTCAATTTCTTGTTTACGTGTAAGACTCGTGCATTGATTCTGTTTTGTGTTATAATGGCTCAGCAATTCAGACTAGGCTGCAAATGGCGATGGAGGTAAGGGACAGTTTGGAAATTTGCCATACAGGGGAGTATTTGAACTTCTTGAGGTGCTATTTCCGTGCGTTTTCGACAATTTTACATCAAACTACCAAGCCCCAGTTTGTTGACAACCAGGAGCACAAGCTTCGCAACATTATAATTGAGATTCTTAATCGCCTGCCCCACAGTGAGGTTCTGAGGCCCTTTGTCCAGGAGCTTCTCAAAGTAGCTATGCATGTGCTCACAACGGACAATGAGGAGAACGGTTTAATCTGCATTAGGATCATTTTTGATTTGCTTAGAAACTTTAGGCCGAGTTTAGAGACTGAAGTACAGCCATTCCTGGATTTTGTCTGCAAAATTTACCAGAATTTTAGGGCAACTGTTAGTTACTTCTTTGAGAATGGGGCCATGATGGCACCACCACCACCTCTGCCCTCGACTTCTGGATCCATGGGGTCATCTCTTAGTGGTGATGATGTGAAGGCTATGGAAGTTACTGATCAAGTGGGTCCTTCGGGTAGTTATGTTGGGGTTTCAGGGCAGCTCAATCCCAGCACGAGGTCGTTTAAGGTTGTGACAGAGAGTCCATTGGTTGTTATGTTTCTGTTTCAGTTGTACGGCCGACTTGTTCAGACTAATATCCCACATTTGTTGCCACTGATGGTGGCAGCAATATCAGTCCCAGGTCCAGAGAAGGTACCACCTCATTTGAAGACTCATTTTATTGAGCTGAAGGGTGCACAAGTAAAGGTAAGATTTGAGATGTATTTTGTTTCCTTGGTGTTAGCATGAGGCCTGGGATTGTCTATTCCATTCTCCTGATGATCAATCATTTTTAGTTCATAATTCATATGATCATCCCCATTTAGGATGCTGGTACACTAACTATTTGCTTATATCAATCTCACTTCTATAATTCTTTATGCCCCTCTTTCCTAAATAGATAAATAAAGGTAATGCATTTCCATCTTTAGGACCTCATCTGGATTTTTTCCACATCTTAGCCATTTTCTCACTCTTCATGTGCAGACTGTATCTTTCTTGACTTACCTGCTGAAGAGCTTTGCCGACTATATCAAACAACATGAAGAAAGTATATGTAAAAGCATCGTAAATCTCCTTGTCACATGCTCTGACTCGGTTTCCATTCGGAAGGTTGGCTGCTCTTGCATTTTTTGTGTTTTTTGTTTGTTTAATATCCTCAACAGTGATACGTGAAGTTGTTCATTGCAGGAACTATTGGTAGCTCTGAAACATGTTCTTGGGACGGACTTCAAAAGGGGTCTATTTCCTTTAATTGATACTCTTTTAGATGAGAGGTATGCTTATGTATGAAATAGGTGATGGAAACATTTTATTGATTTAGACCTGTTCCCTCCTCCATGCCTGGGGTTTTGATATCATTTGTGAAATATGATGTATGATCTTACCTGGTTGTAAGAAAGTGGAAAAGAAAAACTATTATTGCACTTATATGGTTCCACTATATTTGTTGTCTTTTTTATTTTTTTTGTGATATTATCTTCAGTTCTTCACATAAATTGCACCGCCTTGGCATAATTTTTCCTTCACTTAGTGGTCAATTTGTCAATGTGGTTATTGTAGCTTGTCATTGGGATGTGGAGAAGTTATCAACTTTAGAGCTACTTGTTATTGTTTACTTAAACAAGTTATTGCTGAAATTAAGTCTAACTGGAAAGTTGTCAATGCCTTTTACTAGAAGTCTGTACTTTCTTGAACTTGCTTATGTGCTTGTTCCTGCAATTTTTATAGGAAGTATGTGTTGTCAGAAGTGTCAACCATTTCAGTCAGGCAGATCACTCCTGAATATGTAAGATATGATAATGGATGATTGATTTTGCTGGTGATTGTGCATTTGGTTAAAATACCTGCTTTTTATAAGGTGGTTTGGCTTGTTAGAGGGAATCTTAGATTGGTAGAGCTTGTTGAATGTGCAATTTTCAATCAAGAATGCATTAAACCAGATAAATTTCCCTCACTAGCTGTTGCACTCTGTTCAATTGATAAGTAGGGAGGTCTGCAAATTTTTTTTCTCTCATGTTCGCATTTATGGAGCAAATGATCCTCTTTGTGCTAATATATTGCCTTTGACCCTGTTGAACATTATATTTGGACTGTCCCAGGGTGCTTGTTGGAACTGGCCGAGCATGCTTCGAAACATTGCGGCCTTTGGCCTATAGTCTTCTGGCAGAGATTGTTCACCATGTCAGGGGAGATCTTTCTTTGTCCCAGGTGAGTGAGATTTTTGTTATAATTTTTAGGAGCCCATGGAATCTCCCTACCTTTTGGGCCATGCCAGTTTTCCCTTACTTTCTATTGAAAATTATACTTCTTTTTGATAATATTTTCGACTTGTGTGTGTCGACCATTATCTTCAATAATTCAATCTTATGCTGCTTATTTTTATTCTTCTGTAAAAATTTGTTTGCAGTTATCCCGGATTATTTACCTTTTCTCAAGTAACATGCATGATGCCTCGCTGACCTTGAGCATTCATACTACTTGTGCTCGCTTGATGTTGAATCTGGTATGTGCTCAGAGTGATTTGTCATTAAAAGCTTTTGCAAATGCACGTTACTTCATAAATTAGATCTATTTTTAATTCTGTGTATGAGATCCCAATGCTGGTTTATTACTTTAAAGGTGGAACCTATTTTTGAGAAAGGTGTTGATCAGGCATCAATGGATGAGGCACGGGTTTTATTGGTATGTCTACCTTAGTGGTCTTTCTTTCTCAATTTTCTAAAAAAGGCCTTCTCTTACTTTGATATTTGTATATTCCTTTAGCTAACTAGCACATTTATGCTGCAGGGTCGAATATTGGATGCTTTTGTTGGGAAGTTTAACACCTTCAAGCGTACTATCCCTCAGGTACTTTGGCTTTATATTGTATGCCTTTTTATTTTGGAATCTTGCTCTGACATATGAATAATTGAAAGACATTTCCATACTTATTTTACTGTACATTCACTTTAATGTTACAGGCTTTCAGCATACTTATTAAATTTGATATTTCATCAACAATATTATGTTTCTATAAATATTTATTATGCTCAATTGATTTTTATATTACATTTATAAAATAAAATAAAGATTATTTACAAACATTAAACATATTGCCTACAAGCACATAATAGGTTTTCTAAGAATTTACTAAAATACTGCTCTCTCATCTAGTATGTATATCTTTTAGACAATTGTTTACCAATGTACTTACTTTTATCAAATAAATTATTTTTCTTCTTATGAAATATAATAATATAAAAAATATGTAAAATAATTACTCTACAACTCAAACATAAGTGCAGATACAATATATTTATGTATAAACAATGTCACGGTGAATCACCTATTAGTGTTTTCCTAGACTTGTATTATACCAGTACATTCATAAAAATGCGTAAGAGTTGTATTTTTACCATAACTTCTTTAATTGAAGTTGAAAGCATTCTCGTTAGTAACAAATGTCAAATCTTTCCCATTGTGTATTCTACTAAATTGGGTTGAGCATACTAGTCGATCAAGTTTTTTTTTCACATCCCCCTTTGCTTACAAAGTTGCTACAAATTTGAATAGTAAAAATACAAGGAAGCCTACTTAAATACCTGTCCAGTTACCAGTACTCTATGATGTTATGTGTAGATAGAGAACATGTTCTTTTATGTTCCAGTATACTAGATTACCAGGTACGATATCAGAGGAAAGCGTTTAGAGAAAATTTGATGAGTTTAACCTACATAAGAAAGTAAAAAGGTGACAATTTTATCATGCTGTAAAACTAGAAAATTGGAAGTGCAATTTAGAAAGCTGAACTATAATAAAAAAGTATCATCCTGTATCGAGACTATGAGATGAATAGTAGAGCCCAAGCATGACCATTTTAAGTTATTTATGGTCCAGATGCACTCTGCTTCCGAACTTCCTTGAGATGGTATTGATTCTATTGAATCATTGGAACCTCCTCAGGACTCTCTTATGTCTAGTTTCTTGGAAGAGGAATATAGCTGCAGGGGAGAGCAAAAATGATTATATAATTTGTGTTTACACTGAATAGTCAAGTCTTGCAGGTTGACTAGAAACTAGAAATCTTTAAATTTGAGTCTAGCTGAAATGGATGAGGTAAATAATTTTTTCTACATTCCTGTTGTCTAAAAATTCAAGAGAAAAGCTTATAACAATGGGGCTATGGTGGCAAAGTTATATACTCCCTCCGTCCCATATATATAGGCTTGTTTTCCTTTTCCGGATGTCCGATTTATATAGGCTTGTTTCCAAAAAAGTAATGTTTTTTTTACTCATTTACTATTATATCCCTATTTAATTCTTTAATTTACTCCAACTTTAATACATCATTAAATAATAAATATGGGCATATTAGGAAGTTTACTTATATATTTCATTTCCAATTATTTTTCTTAATCCTTGTGAAAATCTCAATCAGCCTATATATATGGGATGGAGGCAGTATATATTGGCATTATTTGATAATGCTTTACTTGAAATAATATAAAGATAAGGAAGATTATGGAAAAATTTATAAGTTGGGAACTGATCTTCTTGCTACCGATTAGAATATGTATCTGTAAACTGAAATATATACATGTGCAGGGATGATGGACACTGCCACTCTTGTGTGGTTTTGTGTTGCCTTGTTACCTATTTGCTTCCTATGTTATAGTACTTTTTCTTTAAAGATGCTATTTTGCCAGATGTTGTCTAGCTGCTTTGATGGTTTACTTCTACTTGACTAGTAGTATTACTTGTCAAATAGTCTCTTCTTATATAAATTGATTAATTATGTATTTGGTCCTCTATGATTGTTTGTCTGACAGCTACTAGAAGAGGGAGAGGAGGGAAAAAATCGGTCTACATTGAGGTCAAAACTTGAAGTACCAGTACAGGTCATTTAACTCACATCACAGTTTCTTGATGCAGCTTCTTTGTATTTTTGGTTCTTTTTTCTCCTTTTAACTTAGTTTGCTTCAGATATAAGTCATTGGAGAGCTTCTTAATTCTAGTTTTGGAGATACTATATTCTTTTTGCATGATTAAAATTGCCAATTTGTACTCAGCAAACCTCAGAACCTTAAGCAGGATAGGGACTTGTGTTAGGGGAATTGGTGTTTGTCCCTATGGTTAGAAAGGAAGTGGAACACTCGTGGAATCCATTGATGAGGTTTGGGAGAGGATTAAAACTAGAGTTGGTTGGTGGTGTCTACCCAAAGAGTTCAAAAGCACTTATTATGTAGCTTTTAGGATGTGTTTTGCTGTTCTTTAATTAGTCAATATTATCTGTTTGGGATCCCTTATCTAATGTCTAGGTTGGCATATCATTGAAGCTTACTCCTCCTGTGAAAATTTTAAAATAGAATTGATATGTGGCTGTGCACATAGATATTTTTATCATTGTGATGAAAAATTTGACATTCTAGTATCATTTTGCCTGAGCAGGGCTGTTGCCTTCTGTTTGTTTTTTGTTTTATGATTATTCTGATGAAATTTTTGGTGCATAGATGCTCAGACCCGGTATTTCTTGAGAGTTTTCTGCCTGTTATGTTTGAACATTTTGCAACTTACCAAGCTAAATGAAAACTTTCTGGTTTTGGATAGCTTTAGATTGATATCTACTCTAGTCCTATTATTAATTTTATCTTTTAAAAGTGTCCTATTATTAATTTTATCTTTTAAAAGTGCATAGTTCCTGAAATTGTAAAATTCCAAGTAAATGAAAAATTTCTGGTTTTGGATAGCTTTAGATTGATATCTACTCTAGTCCTATTATTAATTTTATCTTTTAAAAGTGCATAGTTCCTGAAATTGTGAAATTCCAAGGTTTCCCACTTTTCATGATTATGGGCTTTGATGTAGCAGGCAGTCCTTAATTTGCCGATGTCTGTAGAGCATTCCAAAGAGGTCAATGACTGTAAGCATCTGATAAAGACTTTAGTTATGGGTAATGCCATTCTTCCATTCTCCGATTTTCATGATTCCTTTTTGGGTTTACAACTTGCAAGTATCCGTAGGATTGTTCTAATGTCATAGTGGCACAATTTCAGGAATGAAGACAATAATCTGGAGCATCACCCATGCACATATACCAAGATCACAGGTTCTTACACAATTGAAGATAGTTTTACATGCAATGCTTTATCCTAATTGACATTAGTGTCCTAATTATGCAGGTTTCACCTTCCACGCATGGTACCCCTCAGCAAGTGCTCCCGTCGACATCATCAGGTTCTGTACCACAGCCTTTTAAGGGAATGCGAGAAGAAGAGGTACAATTTTTCATAATAGCTTCATATCCTTGTATGGCATCATGGCCTTTATCTTATCATTTTGAAATTTATAGGTCTGCAAAGCGTCAGGTGTTCTGAAAAGTGGTGTTCATTGCTTAGCATTGTTTAAGGAGAAAGATGAAGAGCGAGATATGGTCCACCTCTTTTCCAATATATTGGCCATCATGGAACCAAGGGACTTAATGGACATGTTCTCTTTGTGCATGCCGGAGCTTTTTGAGTGCATGATTTCTAATAGCCAGCTGGTCCATATTTTCTCCACTCTTCTACAAGCACCAAAAGTATTTCGCCCTTTTGCAGATGTTTTAGTCAATTTTCTTGTGAACAGCAAACTTGATGTCCTTAAGCATCCTGATTCTCCTGCTGCAAAACTTGTTTTGCATCTCTTCCGGTATTTATTCGGTGCAGTTGCAAAGGCTCCATCAGATTGTGAGCGTATTCTTCAACCACATGTGCCAGTAATCATGGAAACTTGCATGAAAAATGCGACTGAGGTTGAGAGACCAATTGCTTATTTGCAACTTCTTCGCACAATGTTTCGTGCACTTGCTGGAGGAAAATTTGAACTTCTGCTTCGTGACTTGATTCCTATGCTGCAACCATGCTTAAATATGATGTTGGCTATGCTGGAGGGACCTACTGGCGAAGATATGCGAGAACTTCTATTAGAGCTTTCTCTGACATTGCCGTCACGTTTAAGCTCGCTACTACCTCACCTTCCTCGTCTGATGAAACCTCTTGTTATGTGTTTGAAGGGAAGTGATGAACTTATCAACCTTGGTTTAAGAACACTTGAGTTTTGGATTGATAGCTTGAACCCAGATTTCTTGGAACCAAGCATGGCAAATGTCATGTCTGAGGTGATTTTGGCATTATGGTCTCATTTAAGACCTCCACCCTATCCTTGGGGTGCAAAATCATTGCAACTTCTTGGTAAGTTAGGTGGTCGTAACAGACGCTTCCTGAAAGAGCCCCTGGCACTTGAATCCAAGGAAAATCCAGAGCACTGGGCTTCGATTTATCCTCACTTTTGAGCCTTCCACCCCTTTTCTGGTGCCACTGGATCGCTGTATCAATCTTGCTGTGGGAGCAGTCATGCAGAAGGGGAGCTCTGTTGATAGCTTCTACCGGAAGCAAGCACTTAAATTTCTTCGTGTATGCTTGTCTTCTCAGCTTAATTTGCCTGGACTTGTGAATGATGATGGGTCGACATCTAGGCTGCTGTCATCTTTTATAAGTTCTTCTGTTGATCCATCCTGGAGAAGATCTGATACATCTGATATAAAGGTTGGCTAATCATATAATCTACACTTGCACTCTTCGTTATTTTTTGTCTTTAGCTTATTTTATTTCAAATAGCTAGGACGTTTGTTACTCAATGTGGTTTCCATAGTAAGTGTTTCGCTGCTTTATTTTTTTTTTTTTTGGGTTCTCTAAAACTAATGCCAGCTGAAGTAAGTTCTCCATAAATGGTTTTTTTGCATGTCCTGACCTTTATTCTTCTTTTTGTTCTAGTACTTTTACTTGTTTGGGTACAATGCCAGAACAATTTCTGAGTAGGAGTAGGTTCTTCACATGGGAAGGGGCTATTGTGTAGGACTTGATTGGGATGTTTGTATAGCAGTTGAACTTAAAAATATTTGTTCATGTAGGCTGACTTAGGTGTCAAGACGAAGACCCAACTTATGGCTGAGAAATCAGTTTTCAAGATTCTGTTGATGACAATAATTGCTGCAAGTGTGGAGGCTGATCTACAGGAACCTAAGGATGAATTTGTCAGCCACATATGTCGGCATTTTGCTATAATATTCCATGTTGAGGGTCCTGTTGCTCAGAGTTCAATTTCTTCTACATCAATTGGCGGTCCCATGGTTTCTTCCAGCTCTAGTGCGAGTTCAAAGTTGAGGAATAATGCTTCTCTGAAAGAGTTGGATCCTTCAATATTTTTGGATGCTTTGGTAGAGGTTCTTGCAGATGAAAATAGACAGCATGCAAGAGCAGCATTGAGTGCATTGAATATGTTTGCTGAGACACTTCTGTTTCTTGCCAACTCTAAACATTCTGATGTGCTAATGTCGAGAGGGGGTCCCAGCACTCCTATGATTGTATCCAGCCCCTCAATGAGCCCGGTATATTCACCTCCTCCAAGCATTCGGGTCCCCTGTTTTGAGCAACTTTTGCCCCGCCTCTTACACTGTTGCTACGGGAGTACCTGGCAAGCACGAATGGGAGGAGTTATGGGGCTTGGTGCTTTGATTGGAAAGGTCACAGTTGAAATTCTATGTATATTTCAAGTGCGAATTGTTCGGGGGCTAGTCTATGCTCTTAAAAGACTTCCTACATATGCTACTAAAGAACAAGAAGAGACGAGTCAGGTGCTTACGCAAGTTCTGCGTGTGGTGAATAATGTTGATGAAGCCAACAGTGAAGCTCGTAGACAAAGTTTCCAGGGTGTTGTTGAGTATTTGGCCTCAGAATTATTTAATGCCAACTCCTCTATTAATGTGAGAAAGATTGTGCAGTCGTCTTTGGCGCTTTTGGCAAGTAGGACTGGGAGCGAGGTCTCTGAGTTACTCGAACCTTTGCACCAGCCTTTGCTACAGCCTCTTATCATGCGGCCACTGCGGTCTAAAACTGTAGAACAACAGGTAAAGTTGGATTCTCGATGAAGAGTGCTTTCACAGTGTGTATTGTTATTTAATTTATGCATTATTAACAGGTTGGCACGGTGACCGCTCTGAATTTCTGCCTGGCTTTGAGGCCTCCTCTTCTTAAGTTAACACCAGAGCTCATTAATTTTCTTCAAGAAGCTTTGCAAATAGCAGAATCCGACGAATCTGTGTGGGTTGTGAAATATATGAATCCAAAAGTGGCTACATCTTTGAATAAGCTCCGAACAGCTTGCATTGAACTCTTATGTACTGCCATGGCATGGGCAGACTTTAAAACTCAAAATCACTCAGATTTGCGTGCAAAAGTAATTTCCATGTTCTTCAAATCGTTGACAAGCAGGAGTCCTGAAATTGTGGCTGTTGCAAAGGAAGGTCTGCGTCAGGTATGTCGAGCCTAGCTTTTTAATGATTGAAATGCTACTCCCATTTCCAGCCGGAATGTAGTTATTTAAGATACATACAATGTACTGTTAGTGTTGTATCTTGTCTTATGGATGATTTATTTGGTTTCCTCCTACTTCATCCAAACTTGAGGATTACAGTTGTCATTGATACTCTATTTGTCAGTTGCACTCACTGTTGGTTGAAACATGTGTTAGTTTTCTGTATGTCCGGGTGCTTGCAGAATGCAGAATATTTATTTTCTCATTATAACGAATCCAAGGAGATAGGAAAGAACATTTTTGGGTTGAAAGTATTAAAAAATGAAAGTTGGTTATATATTTACAACATTTGGATTTAAAGTAGTTCATAAATCGGGTAATCCGCTACGAAACGTGTAACTTGAAGAATGATAACCCAAGTTATATGTGGCCCCTAGACATGTACCTTTACCCAGAATACTTCCTCGATTTAATTAATCAGTTGCTTATCTTGTTCAGTGTTCCAGATCAATGCTTTCCTCTTTTTTGCTTGTATAATTATATATGCAACTTTTGTTAGCTCCTATTGTCTGCACCTTATGGCATTCAGTTTGACTCCTCGATTAATTATTATGTTGGTTTTTGAGCCCTCACTTCTTGTGGGATTTAATTTCTGATGGACGATTTTGTACATACAATCGAGAGAGAATTTTCCACGTCAAATTAATTAGTAGGATTTCAAGTGCTAATTTACGTAGTAAGAATGCCCATGTAAGTTTTTTCTAGCTACTTTCTTAATAGATTTTTTTTGGTGTACCACTTCATAGGTTATTCTACAGCAGAGGATGCCAAAAGAACTCTTGCAAAGCAGCTTGAGGCCAATACTGGTTAATTTGGCACACACCAAGAACCTCAGCATGCCTCTTTTGCAAGGTCTTGCCCGGCTGCTTGAACTTCTATCCAACTGGTTCAATGTTACCTTAGGTGGTAAATTGTTGGAGCATCTAAAGAAATGGTTGGAACCTGAAAAACTTGCACTGACTCAGAAGGCTTGGAAGGCTGGTGAGGAACCTAAAATAGCTGCTGGTGAGTGGTTTCTGGGCTTTATGATCCTTATTCTAGCCCCATGATAGGTCATATACCAAATTGGAGCAGATAATAATGATTTCTTTCTGTTTATTCTATTTGAACATTTTGCAGCAATCATTGAGCTTTTTCACTTGCTTCCCTCTGCTGCTGGAAAGTTCCTTGATGATCTTGTAACATTAACTATTGATTTGGAGGCTGCCCTTCCGCCTGGGCAATTTTATAGTGAGATCAACAGTCCGTATCGCTTACCGCTGACTAAATTTCTAAACCGTTACCCCACGGCTGCTGTTGATTATTTTCTTACTAGACTATCCCAGCCCAAGTATTTCAGGAGGTAAAATATTGGAAATTCATCCCAGGCTAGGTTTGCAAGTTGTTTTCCCTTTGTCTTGATTGGGTTTCTTGAATTATGCAGGTTCATGTATATAATACGATCCGATGCTGGCCAACCGTTGAGAGAAGAACTTGCAAAGTCTCCTGATAAAATAATCACTAGTGCATTTCCTGAATTTTCACTAAAGAGTGAGGCGAATCAGGGATCTTCAAATCCTTCTACTTCTGTCGGGGGTGATGAAAGTCTCGTAACACCTAAATCAGAAGATTCTGCTCAATTAGTAACTAGCTCTATGGCAACATCAGATGCTTATTTTCAAGGTCTTGCTCTTGTTAAGACTCTTGTTAAATTGATGCCTGTCTGGTTGCAAAGCAACCGCGTCGTGTTTGATACATTGGTTCAGTTGTGGAAGTCCCCTGCTAGAATATCTCGTTTACAGAATGAGCAGGAATTGAACTTGATGCAAGTAAGTGAAATAGTTACTATTTATATACTATGGAATGTTTGGTTCTGTATTTGATATGTTCTTGTCATTTGCTTCTTTGATTTTTTATTTTGTGGTTAGTTGGGTAAATGATAAGATTATTCCCAGTAAAAGCAAAGTTGATGAAGCAATAATTTGTTGGAGCAACAATAAGCAGGGGACTATGGGTTTGTCATTTAACAATGCCCTTAGCCAATTGTTTTCCAGCTCCAATTATACACCGGTGGCAGTGGCAGAGCTACTCATGGGCTAGGGTGGGCTGAAGCCCCCCCCCAATTATTTATTATTATATATATTTTTTATTCATAAATAATAAATGTAAATAGAAAGGGAAAAAATCCAAAAATATAGAGAGCTATTGAGAGGGAAACTAGAATTTGAAAATAAATTAGGGCACCCACACCGCACTTACACATATTGGAACTATATTATCTATGAAAATGTTGTTCGATTATTACTACATATATGTATTTTAGTAAAAAATGTCCTAAAATGTAATGAATACAGCAAAAAAAATTTCTCGGGGGCAATCCCCATAGAAGTTCAGCCCCCTCCAAACAAAATTCCTGGCTCCGCCACTGCACAGGTGGGTTTGTCATTTAACAATGCCCCCAATGGATTTTTTTGACAATGTCCATCTTACCCACCGTGTATAATTGAAGCTGGAAAACAATTGGCTAAGTCTGCATGAGTTATATCTTTCACCCAATGTATATTTCTATTACCATTTCACTGATCTCAGTCTTTCGGACTAGAGTTTGAAATTTTAGCTGTTGTGTATGTTGGTGATACAGTATATATATTCTAGGTTGAGAATGCTGCAATTTATTTATCATACTGTTTGGATGTGCATGTTAACATTTGCTAGCTTACTAACTGTTCAAAGTAATAAACATGCAGGTAAAAGAAAGCAAGTGGCTTGTCAAATGTTTTTTGAATTACTTGCGTCATGACAGAATGGAAGTTAATGTGTTGTTTGATATTCTTGCCATCTTCCTGTATCGCACACGCATAGACTTTACTTTCTTAAAGGAGTTCTACATCATTGAGGTACATGAATGTTCACGCTTGACATGGAACAATTAATATGTTTCCAGTTATTTCTTTTTCATGGGTGCTTGTATGATCATTTCGTTCCCTAATATAGGTGGCGGAGGGCTATCCACCAAACTTGAAGAAGACTCTGCTGCTCCATTTTCTGAATCTTTTTCAGTTAAAACAATTAAGCCATGATCACATGGTAATTGTAATGCAAATGCTCATTCTTCCTATGTTAGCTCATGCTTTTCAGAATGGCCAAACCTGGGAAGTCATTGATGCAGCTACAATCAAGACAATTGTGGACAAACTGCTTGATCCCCCAGAAGAGGTACATTTGGTTTGTGTTTTAGATGGGCTGTCTGTTATGGGTTCTCCAAATTGAACCTCATTTATTTGTTTGGGACTTGTTGTACATGCATTGGGCTCTTTTGTTTTGGTCTATGTTGATTTTTGGAATTTTTGGAATTTCACCGAAGTGTTTGAAATTTCAGTATGCTTAGATATTGGATATCATGAACTCTCCTTTTAAGATTGGGTAAGAATTGTATTGGATGTCATTAACTTCCTTTTAAAATTGGGCAAGAATTGAATGGTGCAGTTCACTATTTTCATGCTCCATAGGATGATTCTCGTGAATCTCTTCACCCAAAAAGTCTCTAAAGGTCTATATTATGTAGTATGATAAATTAGAAATTAAAACAAAATTAGAGTAAGGATTAAACACCAATGCCCCTTGGTTAACTGAAGGAACCTTTCCTCATGGTTGATTCACCGATGCACCCATCAAACATTTCTTCACCTGGTATCACACTTACCAGTTACGATTATGTACTTCTGCATCTCGGGTTGCCTTTCTCCTTGTACTGGCTAGTGGCTAGACAATACTGTGGGGTGTTTATGTTTGATGACTTCTGATTGGGTTTTTTTGAGGGAATGAATGTTGATGGTATAGCAAGTGACAGCAGAAGATAGCAAGCGGTGTTCTGGAATGGCACCTAGAGGAGCGTTTGTCAGATGTGGGTTGGTGATGGAGGAGATGGTGTAGTGAAGCCTGAGTGGATAGGTGATGGAAGAGATGGAGTAGGAATACTGAGATCTAAGAAACTTTTTTATGTTTAAGTTTATCTTGTTGGTTTGAGGACTGCAATTGTATTCTTATATCAATTGATGAAGTTTTGATTTAATTATTCTCGCTATTTATTTTGTGTGCAAAATGTCATTGCAGTTGGAAATGATGTCCATGACATTGTATTCAAATGTTCTGATTGATTATTTTTCTTGGTTGTGTGTATGATCTCACTTATATATTTCTAGATATCTGCGGACTATGATGAGCCGCTCAGGATTGAGCTTCTGCAGCTTGCCACTCTTCTTCTCAAGTATCTGCAGAATGACCTTGTTCATCATCGAAAGGAACTTATCAAATTTGGCTGGAACCATCTGAAGCGTGAAGATAGTGCTAGTAAGCAGTGGGCCTTTGTCAATGTTTGTCACTTTTTGGAGGCATATCAAGCTCCAGAGAAAATTATCCTGCAGGTTCTTCTACAAGTTATATGCATTTGTTTGGAGCTATGCTCGTATCTGTAATTGTGCTTTTTGTGTATGAAATTTACAATGTATCCTAGATCTTTTGACATGTTGACCTGTCTTAGACTTAGTTTATGAGTTCAAAAGTTACATGAAGGATTAGGATGGAGTTAAAACTGATGTTCTATTACTAGTCCAGAAGTGGTACTGATTTCCCAATGATGACATAGCTTATGTTTGAAATAGTTTGAATTAGCTTGTATAATAAAATAAAAGGTGTAAAGGAATGTCATTTTATACTGCAATATGGAGCTGATTATATGTGGTCAACTTATTGTACTTATTTTGTACGTTCGAACTGTGCTGCGCTCATATGATTGTCACTTCATTCTTTTCCAGATTGTTTTTTTACTATCTGAAACTGCAGGTCTTTGTTGCACTTTTAAGGACTTGCCAACAGGAGAATAAAATGTTGGTCAAACAAGCTCTTGATATTCTGATGCCAGCTCTTCCACGAAGATTGCCACTTGGTGACTCACGTATGCCTATATGGATACGCTATACGAAAAAAATCTTAGTGGAGGAAGGTCACTCAATTCCTAACCTTATTCACATATTCCAACTCATTGTCCGCCATTCAGATCTTTTCTACAGCTGTAGGGCCCAGTTTGTCCCTCAGATGGTAAATTCCCTTAGTCGCCTTGGGCTGCCATACAATACTACAGCCGAAAATAGGCGCCTCGCTATTGAACTTGCTGGATTGGTTGTTAACTGGGAAAAACAAAGACAGAGTGATTTGAAGAAAGGATCTAATAATGATGGCACCAGTCAGAGTAATGATGTACTGAATGTTACCTCTGGTGGAGTGGATTCTAAGCTTTCTGTTGATGGCTCTACATTTTCTGATGATTCAAGTAAGAGAATAAAGGTTGAACCTGGTCTGCAATCTCTGTGTGTCATGTCACCTGGAGGCGCCTCATCAATTCCCAACATAGAAACTCCTGGATCTGCTGGACAGCCTGACGAGGAATTCAAGCCTAATGCAGCAATGGAAGAGATGATCATCAATTTTCTTATAAGAGTATGTTTTGCCACATTTGATATGCAATATGTATGCATACTTTCGTAATTATGTGGGTGATAAAGAATCTGAATCCACTCAAACAGCTACTAATTCTGTTCGTTAATGGGTTTCTCTTTGTCTTGGTGCAGAATATCTTTATTTAATATCACCTTTTACTTTTTAGTTATAAGATGTTGCTAATGTGTCATATTGCATCACCAGTTTTGGTTTCTGTAAAGTATTTACCTTCACTTAATATTGCAGTTTGCTTGCGTCTTCTGCATTCGTTGCTGTGGTTTGATGACAGTCACATTAAAATTAAGATGTACTTTCTGTTGCTTTCAAGATTTGGTCCAATCTGGTTATACCTCTATTGGTAACTTGTCTATTAAGCCACAATTTACTGAGGAGACACATGGTACCTTTTAGTCTTTGACAGCTTGAAATGCGCCTTTTCAGCTAAAAGTTGAATTCTGTTTTAAAGGATGCAACAGTCATTAAGTGAGTTGTGCGTTAGGCATTCCACACTAGTTTTCCTGGATTATATTATGCTACATCATCACAATTTTGGTCATGAACAAACCCTTCTTTTGTTTGATGAGTTAATCCCTGTTGCTGTATGTGCTATTGTTAGGTTTCATCATCTGCCTTGTGTGTTAAATAACTGGACTCTTGTCTGGGGCATTATTATAGTTGTTCCATTTTCAGTCATGATTGATTGGGGGAATGTATCACTCTGGTTGATGATAATTGTAATACTCTTTTGGTTCATTTATGCAGGTAGCCCTAGTGATAGAACCTAAAGATAAGGAGGCAAGTCTTATGTATAAGCAAGCTTTGGAGCTTCTGTCTCAAGCTCTGGAAGTGTGGCCAAATGCTAATGTCAAATTCAATTATTTGGAGAAGCTGCTCAGCAGTACTCCATCATCTCAATCAAAAGACCCATCTACTGCCCTATCCCAGGGTCTAGATGTGATGAACAAGGTTCTTGAAAAACAACCACATTTGTTTGTGAGGAATAATATCAACCAGATTTCCCAAGTATGTGCTGTTGTACGAACTGATTTGTCATATATCTTTATAACAGGCCAATGGTTCTATATTACTATCTTTTCTATTTGTAAATTTTGACAGATTCTAGAACCATGTTTCAAGTTCAAGATGCTTGACGCTGGAAATTCTTTATGCTCCCTGCTAAAGATGGTTTCTGCTGCATTTCCTCCTGAGGCAGTAAATACGCCACAAGATGTGAAGATGTTGTATCAAAAAGTTGAGGAGCTCGTACAAAAGCATCTTGCTATGGTTGCTGCCCCTCAAACATCAGGAGAAGATAATTCTGCTAGCATGATTAACTTTGTGCTTTATGTTATTAAATCCTTGGCGGAGGTGCATAAAAACCTTGTTGACCCTTTCAATTTGGTTCGTGTTCTTCAGCGACTGGCACGTGATATGGGACTATCTAGTGGTACTTATAACAGACAAGTATGTTTCTTCGTCCAATTACCGCACATTAGATTGACTTTTCTTGCTTAGTTTCAATTAGCTGCAGTCGACATCTTCCACTCGTGGATTGATTCATAGTTATAATATGAGAATATAGGCAACTCTTTCTGCTTAGTATCTTTAAGAGTTAAAGTGGCAACTTCTGGTTATCTTTTGGCGTGCTCCAAGAATTTTCGTTGCATTATTTGAGTTTCATTTTTTTTTTCCCGCATCTTGTTGTGCTTCTTACACCTAGACTTTATTTGCCTGTCTAGGGTCAAAGAACAGACCCAGATTCTGCAGTCACATCCTCTCGTCAAGGTGCTGATGTTGGCGTGGTTATTGCAAACTTAAAATCTGTGTTGAAACTTATCACTGAAAGAGTTATGATTGTACCTGATTGTAAAAGATCTGTAACCCAGATTCTGAACTCCTTGCTGTCTGAGAAGGGCACGGATCCTTCTGTGCTTATCTGCTATTCTAGATTTAATAAAGGGTTGGGTTGAAGATGACTTTGGTAAACCTGGAAATCCTGTAGCATCTAGTACTTTTCTTACTCCCAAGGAAGTTGTTTCTTTCCTCCAGAAACTTTCACAAGTCGATAAGCAGAACTTTTCCCCTAGCACTGCAGAAGAGTGGGACCAGAAGTACCTTGAACTTCTATATGGGCTTTGTGCCGACTCAAATAAGTAATTATATTTCTGTTATCTATCTTCAATTACGCACAACTATATAAGTTTAATATGTTAACCTAGTTGCCTTGCAGATATCCTCTTCCACTGCGTCAAGAAGTGTTCCAGAAAGTAGAGCGACAGTATCTACTGGGTTTACGGGCAAAAGATCCTGAAGTGCGCATGAAATTCTTTGGCCTTTATCACGAGTCTCTTCGGGAAAACATTGTTTACAAGGCTTCAGTACATCATTCAGTATCAGGATTGGGAGGCTTTGAGTGATGTCTTCTGGCTTAAACAGGGTCTTGATCTCCTTTTGGCTATATTAGTTGAGGACAAACCCATAACGCTGCCCCCAAACTCTGCAAAGATCCGACCTGTTTCAGTATCAGGTGCAGTTCCTGATGGTACTGGTGTGCAGCCAATGGCTATTGATATTCCTGAAGGCTCAGAGGAAGCTCCTTTAACACTAGATATCCTTGTCTTGAAGCATGCTCATTTCCTCAAGTGAAATGAGCAAACTTAAGGTAGGGCTTTCTATGTTGTTTATTCTATTTGAATATGCTTGTTCTTTTAATCTCAGCAATAAAAGAAACCAGTGACCTGATCATGAATTAGGTGAAGACATTTCACTTAGTAGTAGTGATGTTGTGTCACCCTGGTGGCATCCATTATGCTTCCGTAGTATTCAATTTCAACTTATTATGTTTTTGTGGCTTAAGATTAGACCCGTACTCAAATTTTCTTGCCAATTTCTTTTGGCATTAATGTGGTGTAAACTGTTTTTCATCTCTTTCGTAAACTTCTGTCATTCTAGGCATTTGTGTACATCTCTGTTGTCTCTTTCCTTCAGAAGTTAGTTGACTAAATATTGATTTTTGCTATAGGTGGCAGATCTTATCATCCCACTTAGAGAGCTGGCCCATACAGATGCAAATGTTGCATATCATTTGTGGGTTTTGGTGTTTCCCATTGTTTGGGTGACCTTGCATAAGGAAGAGCAGGTAGCACTAGCTAAGCCTATGATAGCTCTCTTATCAAAAGATTATCACAAAAAGCAGCAAGCACATCGACCAAATGTCGTCCAAGCTCTTTTAGAAGGGCTTCAATTAAGTCACCCTCAACCAAGGATGCCCAGCGAACTAATTAAGTATATAGGGAAGACATACAATGCATGGCATATTGCGTTGGGACTGCTTGAAAGTCACGTAATGCTGTTCTTGAATGACACTAAATGTTCTGAGTCTTTGGCTGAGCTTTACCGTCTACTTAATGAGGAGGATATGAGGTGTGGTTTGTGGATGAAAGCGTTCAATCACTGCAGAAACTAGGGCTGGGCTATCACTTGTTCAGCATGGCTATTGGCAAAGGGCACAAAGCCTTTTCTATCAGGCTATGGTGAAGGCAACTCAAGGCACATACAACAACACTGTACCAAAAGCTGAGATGTGCCTTTGGGAAGAGCAGTGGCTGCAGTGTGCTACTCAACTTAGTCAATGGGATGCTCTTTCTGAGTTCGGAAAACTTGTTGAGAATTATGAGATACTGCTTGATAGTCTGTGGAAGCAGCCTGATTGGGTTTATTTAAAGGAACAAATTATTCCTAAGGCTCAATTAGAAGAAACTCCAAAACTTCGTATTATTCAAGCATATTTTGCGCTTCATGAGAAGAATACCAATGGGGTACCAGAAGCTGAAAACATAGTGGGGAAAGGAGTTGATCTAGCTTTGGAACAGTGGTGGCAATTGCCTGAAATGTCTGTTCATGCCAGGATACCACTTTTACAGCAGTTTCAGCAACTAGTTGAAGTCCAGGAATCAACCAGGATTATAGTAGATATTGCAAATGGTAACAAACTTTCTGGAAATTCTGTTGGTGGTGTTCATGGTAGCTTATATGCAGATCTCAAGGATATTCTTGAGACATGGAGATTGAGGACCCCAAATGAATGGGACAATATGTCTGTTTGGTATGATTTGCTTCAATGGAGAAATGAGATGTATAATGCAGTTATAGAAGCATTCAAGGATTTTGGCAATACAAATTCACAACTGCATCATCTTGGTTTCCGTGACAAGGCTTGGAATGTCAATAAGCTTGCTCACATTTCTCGCAAGCATGGCTTATATGACGTTTGTGTTTCTATACTAGAGAAAATGTATGGTCACTCCACAATGGAGGTTCAGGTACATTATTTCATAGTTCAGTTTCCAGACCTGTGCTACTACCAACCCCACTCCAAAAATGCCTTTTGAAATATGTGAATATTGCATATTTGGATTTTGGGGCGTAGCAGAAAATGCATTTAGAATTTGTACATATGCTGTTTTTCTAACTATTTACTGAATTCCTTGTTCTTTTGTCTGCAGGAGGCATTTGTCAAAATTAGAGAACAAGCTAAAGCATACTTGGAAATGAAGGGAGAGTTAACCAGTGGTCTTAACTTGATTAATAGTACTAATCTAGAATATTTTCCTGTCAAACACAAGGCTGAGATTTTTCGCCTTAAAGGAGATTTTCTATTGAAACTTAGTGACTGTGAAGGCGCGAACCTTGCATATTCCAATGCTATCTCCCTTTTTAAGAACTTGCCTAAAGGGTGGATTAGTTGGGGAAATTATTGTGATATGGTGCGAGAATCAAACTTGATTAGAGAAATGTCTGTTTCTGATAATAAGTGCTAACTCTGCTCTTATTTACAGGCATACAGGGAAACTCACGAAGAGGTCTGGCTAGAGTATGCTGTGAGCTGCTTTCTTCAGGGCATTAAATTCGGTATTCCAAATTCGAGAAGCCACCTTGCCCGCGTTCTATATCTTCTCAGCTTTGATACTCCTAATGAGCCTGTGGGGAGAGCATTTGATAAGTTCTTGGACCAAATTCCTCATTGGGTTTGGCTTTCTTGGATTCCACAACTATTATTGTCCCTACAAAGAAGTGAAGCTCCTCATTGCAAACTTGTCTTACTTAAAGTTGCAACTATATATCCTCAGGTAGATATCTATAACATAGGTCATGAATCTGTTTTTACCGATTGATCTTAGTATGAATACCATCGCCTTTGCAAATGCAGGCATTGTATTACTGGCTTCGCACGTATTTGCTCGAACGCCGGGATGTTGCTAACAAATCTGAATATGGTAGAATGGCAATGGCTCAGCAAAGAATGCAGCAAAATGTCTCTGGTGTTGGCACGACGGGGACAATGGGATTGGCTGATGGAAGTGCAAGAGTTCAGGGTGGGGGCGCAATAGTCTCTGAAAATCAACTCCACCAGGGAGCTCAACCTGGTGGAAGTATTGGTTCACATGATGGAAATAGCACTCAGGTGCAAGAGGCTGAAAGGTCAGCTACTGCTGAAGGTGTCATGGCTTCTGGGAATGACCAATCACTGCATCAAAGTACATCCAACAATGAAGGAGGACAGAATGCATTGAGGCGAAATGGTGCCATGGGATTGGTTGCTTCTGCTGCCAGTGCTTTTGATGCTGCAAAAGACATAATGGAGACTCTTAGGAGCAAGCACACCAATCTTGCTAGTGAACTTGAGGTACTTTTGTGGTGTTTCTGAGTTGGCATCCATTCCATTCAACTCTTTGCTAAGCCATAATATGTTTGGAATGCTAGAATAAGGGTTCCACACGTTAATTTTTTATTTGGTGACTTTTATGTTGCAATGTGATGTTTCTCGGTTGATTCTGTCACTTCTCTTTGAATGGTTATTGACATTATGGTGGTTCATTTTCTTTGCAGATTCTACTAACTGAAATTGGGTCTAGGTTTGTTACGCTACCCGAGGAGCGACTTCTGGCTGTAGTTAATGCATTGCTCCATCGCTGTTACAAGTATCCGACAGCCACCACTGCAGAAGTTCCACAGTCTCTCAAAAAAGAGCTTTCTGGCGTTTGCAGAGCTTGCTTTTCTGCAGATGCTGTGAACAAGCATGTTGAATTTGTGAGAGAATACAAGCAGGATTTCGAGCGCGACCTTGATCCAGAAAGTACTGCAACATTTCCAGCTACCCTTGCTGATCTAACTGAAAGATTGAAGCACTGGAAAAATATTTTACAGAGCAATGTTGAAGATCGGTTTCCAGCTGTTTTGAAGTTGGAAGATGAAAGCAGGGTATTGCGAGATTTCCATGTTGTTGATGTGGAAGTTCCAGGGCAATATTTTGCTGATCAGGTATTGTCACTTCAGTATAAAAATTGATATAATGTGTAGCTGCGCTTTCCATTGGAAAATATGAATTTGAGAGTAAATGTACTGCAACTATATTATTTCACAATATTTTAGGTTTAGGTAGCAATTGTTTACAGATTGGGAATGAAAAAGGTACCTCAGTACTTGTTCCCATTCCTGTACTAAGGTTATTTTTTTTGGGAATTTCCATTCCCATCGAGTCTCATTCCCGAGACTTTAAGTTTCTTCTTTAAGCTTCAAATATTAATGAGTCATCCTGGCTTGATTATAGGAAGTCGCACCTGATCATACAGTGAAGCTAGATAGGGTGGGTCCCGACATTCCCATTGTTAGAAGGCATGGTAGCAGTTTCCGCCGTTTAACTCTGATAGGTTCTGATGGCTCTCAGCGCCATTTTATAGTTCAGACATCTTTGACTCCAAATGCTAGAAGCGATGAGAGAATTTTGCAACTCTTCCGCTTAATGAATCGGATGTTTGATAAGCATAAGGAGTCCAGACGTCGCCACATCTGCATTCACACTCCTATTATTATTCCAGTTTGGTCACAGGTAATCAAGCTGCTCCTAATGGATATATCTTTGATTGTTGTGTCAGACATATCAGGTATAGATAAGATATTCTGTTACTGCATTCTATAAAAATCTCTAGCTCTAACGTATTATGGTATATGAATATATCTTTATATGGCTTTCTGTATTACAATTAAAAAGCTTTTAATAGCTGGCCTGCAAAGGTTTCAATTATTTATTTATTTATTTATTTTATACTATTTTGACTGAATTACTCTTTACTTATTCTCACTCGACCCTCATACAGGTGCGTATGGTTGAAGATGATCTGATGTACAGCACCTTCCTTGAGGTATACGAAAATCATTGTGCAAGAAATGACCGAGAAGCAGACTTGCCAATTACTTATTTTAAAGAGCAACTGAACCAAGCCATATGCGGTCAAATATCACCCGAAGCTGTTGTAGATCTTCGTCTGCAAGCATACAATGATATTACCAAAAATATCGTGAGCGAGAGCATTTTCTCTCAGTACATGTATAAAACTTTGTTGAATGGAAATCATACTTGGGCATTCAAGAAACAATTTGCAGTCCAGTTAGCGCTCTCTAGCTTCATGTCCTACATGTTGCAAATCGGTGGAAGGTCCCCAAACAAGATTCTGTTTGCGAAAAACACGGGGAAAATATTCCAGACAGATTTTCATCCAGCATATGATGCGAATGGAATGATCGAGTTCAATGAGCCTGTGCCTTTCCGATTGACTAGGAACCTGCAGGCATTCTTCTCTCACTTTGGTGTGGAAGGCCTTATTGTCTCAGCGATGTGTGCAGCTGCACAGGCTGTGGTTTCACCTAAAGTAAGTTTCTACTTCTAAAACAAACTATGCTCAGCCTATTATTGAACACTGAGTCGTTATAAGTAATGTCCGGAAATTGTACCCTGCAGCAAAGCCAGCATCTGTGGCATCATTTGGCCATGTTTTTCCGTGATGAATTGATATCTTGGTCTTGGAGAAGACCTCCCGGCATGCCTATGGCTCCTGTCGGAGGCGGCAGTTTGAATAATGTGGACCTCAAACAGAAAGTCGCTACAAATGTCGAGCATGTCATAGGCCGGATCAACAGCATAGCCCCACAATACATCTCTGAAGAGGTATGCTTTAAACGCCCTATAAAAATAGTAATATGCATAAATCTCGACCTATACGTTTATGGCATGAACTAAATAGAACCTGGCGATACACCTACTCATTTTACGAGTGTAATGCCTGTTTAGAATCTGTCGATTGTGACTATGGTTGTTCTTGGTTCGAATAGGAGGAAAATGGTGTCGATCCACCACAATCAGTGCAGCGGAGCATTGCAGAGTTGGTCGAGGCTGCTCTCACTCCCAGAAACCTTTGCATGATGGATCCGACATGGCACCCTTGGTTCTAATTTATGTGTTCAATAATGTCAGTATCCTGCATTTTCAATGTATAGAGCTGCTCGGTTAACTATATATGTATATCTCTTGATCTTGTAGATAAGGGTTAGTCGCATTCTACACTGACTTTGTCCATACCCGAATAGTAAGCTGTAAATATTCTAAATTAATGCTAATTCTGATTTGCCCTTTGTCTTGTCCTATTTGCATTGCCACAATCTTTGAAAATATCACTTTTTTTGGTAATATGCTGTAATTGTGGATGGGCATGGGCCCCGGGAGAAGAGGATCAGTTTTTACGTTCAAATATGATATTGATCATATTTCTTTACTGAAATAATTAATGTTTAGATTTGATAATGTCACTTATTGAATGCTCGCAGTTTTCAGAATTTTTGTAATGTGTCTGTCGTATTCAATGCTCGCAGCTTTCATTATTTTAGAACGCGAGTTAAATAAATGTGGCAATGTTTAAAACTACCCTCTTCCTAAAATAAAGTGCAAAAATGTCCACTTTCAATGCAATGTGTAAGATTGCCTAAATTTCGAAAGGTTAAATTTTAAAACTATAAAAGACAACTCGTTAAAAATGTCCCCCTCTTATAAAAACATCTCCCAACCTTAAACAAATTACAAAAGATAACTCGTTAGAAATGTCTAAAATACATGGAAATTGTTTGAGGACATGTTTTCTTATAATTATAAATTAATTTTATTTTTAACCAGAAACGGTATCAGACCCTAGGTTTTTATTGAGGAATTATAAATTAATTAATTAAGAGCATTATCCTAACATAGAAGACTTCAAAGAAAATATGAATTCGGACAACTGTTTTAGATGCAATGCATACATGATTATTCTTCAAGATTTGGAGAATAAGAGAAATGGTCTACAAGACAATCTCAAATAGTGCGAACAATGCCGTGAAGGACATGTTCGCCAAGGAGAATATGAAAATATTCGTGTATTTATCATGAGTATTGAACATTATCAAACCTATATCCTGAATCTTCGTGTATTTATCATGAGTATTGAATATTATCAAACCTATATCCTGGAGATTTCCGAGTTTCAAACGACAATAAAGCGAATCCAAGGAAGTATTCATTCATCTCATAATTAATGGATATTCACGAAGAAGGAGCAGTCCTTGCTCCAACATTTAAAGAAATTCAACTGAATTTATCAATCTCAGTTGAGTTAAGAGAGGTCCAAAAGACGGTGGAATATTAAATTATAATCCTCTTGAATGATCACGACCATCTTCATCAAGAAGGCACAACCAATGGCCAGCAGAACCAACGTATCCATTACCACTAGCCTCTCAACCAGAAAAAAGGTGCTCAGTCTTTCCCAAAGCTAGATACATTACCCCGAAAATGGGAAGAAACGAAGGATCTAAATGTAGCCCGAACCATCTACAAGAGTTGGCATAATCATTTGCCAATCTAAATGTAGTAGATTTGAAGAATGCGATAAAGGATGAATCCATTATTCGGACAGATTGGTATTCAAGAAATTTTCGGACAGATCAAGAAATTCAACCGACAGGTGGAAAATCAAACAAAAAATGGGTAATTAAAGCACATCAAATCTTTTTTAACAGATAAGCAAAATGGGGAATTATGTATTTGATGTAAACACTTCACAATGTGTCATGTCCGAGATCTTTACTTATATTATTACTGCTTCTTAGTATTTTTAGAAAGTAGTCGATTCGACGATTTCCATCGAAAACCAACCATTTCAACATGACTTAGTATTAAACAATAAAATTTGATCAACTTCAGAAGAACTGTCCATTCATTCTGATTCAAATAATAAAATCATCATCAATTAACAAACCAGTAGGAATTTCATCACAAATTATGTGAATAATCAAATACGAGAAGCAAATCATCCCCAAAAAAGAGAAACCCAAGATGGTGTCAATAGGGAGACATCCATAACCAAAACCGAAGAAAACATAATCCATTATTGCTTTGGTGTTTCACACACTTGTTCTTCTTCTTCAATCTCTCCATCACTGTTGTAGATGAACCTAATGTGCTTCCCTTCAAACTTTGGCCCAACGCTGATCTTGCTCATTCCTTCACAAACATCATCAATCAGCCATTCATCATTCACCTCCAAGTAGTACTCTTCTTCTTCTTCTTCTTCAATGCAGCCTTGTTCCTCATCTTCGTCTTCGTCTTCGTCTTCATCTTCATCTCTAGTGCTGCTTGCATTCACCTGAATAGACCACACAGAGGCGTCATCATCATCATCGGTGGAGCTCTTCTCTCTCCCCCCAAAGCACACTCCTTGGTAAGTCACCACAGAGGAGCAATCAGATGCATCAGACTTCTCCGAGAAATCAAGAAACAGAGACCTCGTGATCACGTTCTCAGTTTCAACGCTCTCTTGCTTCTTCTCTCACAAAAACACCACAACAAAATCAATATCCAACCAGCCATTTCATTATCAAGAAAAAGGCAATGAACAAAGAAATAAACAAACCTGTGGAATGAAAAAAGTCTCAGTAACAGGAGTGACAGAAGGCAAACCATCACTATCAGCATCACCACCAAGATTGAATATTTGAGGTGTGTTTGCAGGAGTTGGTGCAACAAGATTACTGGGGGAGTTGAGAAGATTGAACAAAGGCCGGTTTTCGAGGACGATCTTCGAGAGCTCTGCCTCTTCCTCAACCTTCTGAAGAAGAGTCTTCACCTGCCCTCTCAAGAGGGCTTCACCTGAACCCGGGGTTCGGGTGAACTGCCCTTGATTGCTCATTCTCTTCTTAGAAAATGCCGAAGATGGGGTTTTCAGACTCCCCATTGCCAGCCCAACAATGGGGGAATCGTTGGTTATATCTATTAGGGCTGAGCGATCTTGCTGCTTCTTCTGCATCGATGATTCCTCAGTTTTCCCTGTCATCATGAAAAAGGAAAACATATTAAAAAACTCGATAAAATTATGACTGGTTTTTTAGGTTTTTGAAATGGAATTGAAACGTACTCGATGAAGGAATGTTGGTGTTGCTTGCGGAAGCGGAAGAAGCCAGAGTCTGTGATCTTGTAACTCTTCTAGTGGATGATGGGGTTTCCATTGACGCAGACTGCGAAGAAAGAGATCGGAATTTGTTGTTGATGTGGGTCGCCGGAAAGTTCAAATTTTGCGATCGCCGGCGGTAGAGGGAGAGTTGATTGAGAGCGATTGTAGATGTATGAAGAGGTGCGATTGAAAGATTTTATAGGGAGATTATGAATATATTAGGAATGAATGGATTTTAGAACGGAAAATTTGACCGTTAGAGCGCGTCGACTCGGCGGAAACTAGCCGTTGTGATTTGAAAGGGTTGAACCATTTGGTATTGGGTTTGGCCCAATGTGTGTTGGGCTTAGCCCAGTCCACCACTGACGTCAAGTTCCACCCGGAAATAATTGCGACTAGTTTTTTTCTTTCTCTTTTTTTTTCTTTTTAGTATGTGTAAAGAAAAGGGGGGTTGTGATGTCCTTTTTTATATTTTATTTGGGCATTTCGTTCATTTTGAAAGTTCGATTATGATTTTATTATTGGGATGTACGACAAAATTAAATATGAGATGAGACACAATTTGTGATGGTGTGCTAAGTGCGGATTCCATTACTTTGTAATTGCCTTTTAGATTCGTATAAATATTTCTTTTTTAGATATATTTATTATGAAAAAAAGTAAATTATTTTCACATGCATTGGGATATACCTATGCTCCCTCAGTTTATAAAAGAATTTTTTAGAAAGAAGTGACACTAGTTTATACGCTCCCTCAGTTTATAAAAGATTTTTTAAAAAGAAGTGACCCCAGTTTTAAGAATAAGATTATTGAAAATGTAGAAAAAGTTGTTGAGTGTATTTAAAAAGTATAATTGTTGTCAAAAATTAGGTAGGAAAATGGACGTGCCAAAAAAGAAAAGTATAAAGTTATTTCACTGACGCAAGTAGTATATATTAAGATCGGGCATAATTAGACCGCATACCTTGTATCCACAAGGTTGTAGGTTCGATTCTCACAAATAAAATTTTCATTAATTATTTAGTTTGGATCGATCCGATTCGCTTGGTCCGAATTGTCCGGTCCAATTTATTAATTTTTTTATTATTGTTTTTTTTTTACCCACATCTTTCGCAACCCATTCAAAAGTATCATTTACATGCATTAAAAATGTCATTTGTAGTACTTCTTCCGTCCTATTATAAATGTCTCAATTTTCATAATGAGATGTCTAATTAACTAATGGGTCAACCATCTACTCTCTCTATATACCTATTTTTACATATCCTAATTAATTTCTTTCTCCCCACCAACTCACTTTATCTATTAATTACACATTTCTTAATTTCGGTGCCCAAAAATAATGGGACGGAGTGAGTATCATTTACTTTTATACAAAATATCATTTGATTTTATAAAAAATAATTTACAAAGTATTATTTGTATACATTAAAAGTATCATTTTCAGTTATTAAAAGTGTCACTTGTATCATTTATTTTCATAAAATCAATTTGTATCATTTATTTTTATAAAATCGAATAATACGTTACTCAATAATATTTTTAATATACGTAAATGATATTTTTAAATGGTTCGAGAAGAATCGGAACAAAAAACAATTACAGAAAAGAAAATCGGTATGAGCAAATCAAATCAAACTGAAAAAGGTATATAAAAGTAGGCCGCTTGTGAAACTTGAACCCACGAACCACAAGGTCTACCATTATATTGTAAATTTGTTCGCACCATGCAGACGGATATATGAGAGGCCAGTTCAATTATTTTTAGGTCGGTAAGAAAAAAATACATATTAAAAAGCTACTTATTGATATCGATCAACACATATCACATTCCTTTAAATATGAGATTTAATATATTTTTTTTCTTACTCAATTTTTAATGTTCGAGTATTTTGGTGTCTTTTATTTTTAACCATTTTGTTACACACTATAAAAAAAGTTTTCCTTAGTGATATGAGTTTTGGTAGTTATTATGTGGGTCATAAAATTAGTGGCATTTGATAGTGTAACTAATAACTAATAGTTATAATTTCAAATGTCATTAATTTTTGTGACATGCATAATAGCTATCAAGCCCCATGTTACTAGTGGAATTTTTTTTGTAGTGATAGTTTTTTTTTTTTTTTTTTTTTTTTGAGGCGATCTATTTGTTATAGTTATAGTTATAAAACTTTTGTCTTTTAGGGAATATACAAATCACTGTTTTAGATGACAATTAATCTCATGTTAAGAAAACCAGTACGAGCTGTGTAGTGGGCTTTTATGGCCCATAATAAATTTTGCAGGGAAGATAATGGGTTTTGCAAACTCCATTACGAAAGAGAGAGAAAGTTGATTTTTTTTAAGCGAATTTTTTTTAATAATTAAATACATCTTAGTTGATAAGATGTCCTTCTCTAACTATTAAGTTGGAAGTTCGAATCAACATAGGAAAAATAAGGCATCATTGTTTATATTAAAAACAAAAAAGAAAATTAATTTTATGGAATGCAATTTATATACCAAATTGACATTAATTAAAGGTTGGACTTCTACAATAATAATTCTACCATAACTTCTACCATAAATCAAGTCCTCATGGATTACATTCCTAATGCTAAATAATCTTAGTTATTACTAATTAAAAGATCATACATAATCTAGTTGATCAGTTATGATGACAAGATTCTAACATCTCTGTTAAACCACTCACAACAAGAAAAAACATTGATATTTGAATTATTCCCATAGATTCCCTGCACCATTTTTACTAATGAATTATGTCCTTTTACTTTTCCTTTTCCTTTTTCTTTTTCTACGTGTATGCGCGCAAATAACCTGCATAGGATGAAGACGGTTTTCGTGCACCTTTTTTGTTAGATTTAGCTTTATAAGTCTCGATCCGAAAATAAAGGTTTTAAGGCCCAAAATTAATAATTAATGTGCATCTGTGAGTTGTTTTAACTGTTGTTACAAGTGAAAATAGAACATGAAAGTTAAACTAACACATAGACTAAGCTGGGACAGAGTTGAGCAGCCCTAACAGTGCAGTCCTAACTGTACAGCCCTGCAACCAAGTGTTTGAAGCCCAACGTTGCAACCCTAACGCTTTAGCTTTATTCAGCTTCAGTCCAATTTTGATAATAACCCTCAATACGTGGGATCTAGCAGCCCTAATTATGCAGAATTTAACGCTATCACATATCTGCTAAAATAAGAAATTGACTTGAAGATAAGGATCAACTCAAATAATTTTAGTTCTATTGAGATAGAAACAAAGTCCTAATTCTATTGGCATTCTCAATATTCTTATTCTCAACATTTTTAGTCTATAAAGACATGTAAAGTCTCATTATAAACACATAAGCTACAAGATATATTACGCACACCGCAAAATTATTCAAAATCAATACAAAGTCTCAGTTTCCACCATATTCACTTTTTTATTGCTTTATGTTAGATCTGTTATTTTTTAGCATAGCAACTAAGAATACCAACTTTGAATAGTCAAATTTAAATTACGTTTTTTAATATTTGTGATTCTATTTTAATTCAAATTCTTGAGATCTTAGGCAAATAATATGACCTACCCAATTAACAATGGAGCAATTGTCTCCTGTCTCTCGAAAAATCTTTTAATACCATATATAATACTAGTCATTTTACATAATTTGCTTATATTGCCGTTAATTAGCAAATATTTGATTAGTACATTCATATATGTTTGAATGTACTATATATACACATTACGCATTTTATTTCAAATGCAATCCCTATTTTGTAAAAAGTAAAGGTCTTGTTTGGTAGGTTTGATAAAACTCAGATAACAAATTTAGCTATTCTTATCAGACGTTCGATAGCCTAGATAACAAAATCAGAGAAGTGTTAAGTAAATCAAATGAATGTGTCATTTTTTTATTTGTTTGCTTTTAACATAGTAGATAGTAGTACCAAACAAGTTGGAGTGGTTAGATTTTTTATTTTTTTAGGGATTCGATTTTTCTATTAGAGATTGTTTGTCTAACTAGAATATCTTTTATCATATAAAATATCGATATTATATTTGTTTATGTATATTAAATTATTTATAATATATATAAATAATGTAGATAAATGTCTCCCTGAGACTGAGTTACAGATATGCAAGGTTGGCGTTCCAGTAGCGAATACTCCTTTTCAATATTTAATTTAATAATACAAAAAGTTTGCAGCTTTTGTAGTGTGAATGCTTCTCATGTTTGATTTTTTTTACTTTTTTGCATGTTATAATATTTGAATTTCGTGCAAAACATGTTTTTTCTAAATCAAACATGAGAAGCGACCCTAAAAAAAAGAGTTCTAAAATAAATAAATAGATTTTTTTTCTAATTAACAAATATATATATATATATATATATCTTAAAAATAGAATTTTAAATATGATTTAGATTTATTAAATTTTAAGTATGTTTTTTTATGAATGTTATATCTAAATATATTAACATACATTATTATTATTATCTAGAGTAGACGAAATGAACAAAAAAAATTAGAAACAAAAAATTATTTTCAAAAATAGTAAGGTGATTTTTAGCAGGACAATATAACTTATAACTTTTTTAAAGTAATTGTGCATATATATATATATATATATATATATATATATAGGGGAGGGCTAGAATAAAAACACTCTTAAGTGTATAAAATATAAATGATTTTGAGCCCTTAGATCATCAAGATCTACGGTTGATTCGTAACCCTTTTGGATGAATTCGTGGTCCTGGGTTCGAATCCCAAAGGTAGCAAAAATTTATTTTTCACAATTCGTAACCATGTTGGATGAATTCGTAACCCTGTTGGATAAAATTCGTACATTAAAAAACATTTATATTTATATTTTAAGAACTGTTTTTACTGTAGCCCTCCCCTATATATATATATATATATATATAGATAGATAGATTAATTTGTAGGCACATTGATATTCCAAAGATTACGCTATGGTACTATATATAAAAAATTACACATGCATATATTAATCTAGTGGTAATTTATCATTATATTGTGAGTATTTTGTGTGCGCGTGTTGGTCATGATCAATGGCTAAGCCACATGATAGAATGGTGGGTCTATTACCCCACTTTATTTTTTTTAATTATTCCTAAATACATTATATTATGTAGTATAAAATTATAAAAATATTTAAATATTTACCCAGTGTGATTAATATCCAAGGTTAATACTTTTATATTCGAATCCAGCTTCACACTATTTTTAAAATTATTTATTCTTTAACCAAAAGTGATGCATGTGAGTAAAATCTTTACATGTAAACGTAATCTTTTGTTACGTGATTTTAATGTAGTGTTTGTTGTCTGTGGGCGCCACCTATGTTCTCCCAATAAATAGACATAACTTCAATTTTAATATTTACTAGTTTTGCTTCGGTGCATGCACGAGAGACAATATTTTTTAATAATAAATAGTATTATTTAAAAAAATTTATATTTAAAATTATTTTTAATACTACATGAATGTTAAAATCTTATAATCTATTAAATATGGGTAGGAACAATTATTGATCATTCTTTCAAATAAAAGTTATCGTGGATGTTGTTAGAATAGGACGAGTAAGTGTTTAAAATGACACTACAAGAAACTGCGCTTTTAATGACCGAAATTTTCGGTCTTAAAAAAGGCGGACGTAACGACCGAAAATTAAAATATAACGACTGATTTTTTAATTTTTTTTCTATTTTATTTAAATTTAAAATTTACGACCGCAAAAAACGGTCGTTAACAATTAACGACCGTCTTAACAACCGAATTTCAGTCGTTAGCTTTTTTGTTAATTTCGAAACTTCGGATGATTTAAGCAATATACATTAAAGGATATCGCTAGATGTATAACCATCATTATCACCACCATTTGCTAAATCTCTAATACCTACATTTACTAAATATTTTATTTACATTTACAGAACATGTGTGATCATTTTATATAGGGTTAAGTACCAAATTCCCTCATATCGATGGCGTCCCTATCGCATACAGGACCTTATAGTCAGGTTTAGAGCTGCTTACTATCTCAACGTGGCAAAATCGCACCAAATTCTCCCCCGCCACTTAACGGATGTTAACGCTGTTTGAAAAACATTTTTTTTTTCAATTAAGGTGGGCCCCAGCTCGCCTTCTCTCTCTCTCAATTTCTTCTTTCACCATTGTTGCTGCTCTTATTGCCGGGCCGGGCGGCTTTTCTTCTCAGTCTGGCAAACATAAATAGTCCGACGAACACTCACACAAATTCTCCCCAAATCTCTTCTTGCCCTTCTCTTTTGCAAAACACACACACATACACACACACAGATCTCTTCTCTCTGGCAGAACACACACATAGATCTCTTCTCAGTCGAAGCTCTCTTACTGACTGTTTAGCCCTATTTTGTGATGAATATCTGGGTGTTTACGTGTTATATTGACTTTTATTTTGGTCTCTTTCACTCAAGAGTTGACTGATTTGAGCTTTTGTGCTAATTTTGTTGTCTCAGGATTTTATGCTCAAATTTATTGATATGTGGAAAAAAATAAAGTCAGAATTTCGTTGAATGGTCTGCAAAAGAATCGAAGTTCGTCTCGATACGAGTTCGTAGGCGAAAACGGATCTAAAATCCGACTTGAAACGAGGGAGAACGGACCAAAACAAAAACACTGCGCATTGCAGTGGCCGGCGCCCGCCGTGCCCATTCTGCGAAGGGCATAGGCGGCGGCCGCCTGCGCGATCTGGAAGTTACGTTTTTTAGGGTTTAAAACCCATTTTTTAGGGGTTTCTGTGCCATTCTCGACCCATCCAGCCTCCAGCTCCATTTTTATTGTATTTTCTTAGAGTTTTGGTAGGGAGAAACACATTAGAAACTCTCGGATTACGCTAGATCGTCGTTTCCTTTAATCAATTGTAATTTATATCTATTGATTTATCGAATTCTACAAGCTTTCTTGGTTGCTCTTTTCCTAGATAATTGAACACGTTTTGATAATGATATTTAGCATTGATTTATGCTTTGTTAATCTTATTGCCTAGTTTAGTATAGTTAGATCGTTGGTTGATTTGTTAGAGTAATACTCAGTTGAATTTGTGTCGCTTTTCATTTACATGTTCCTTAGGAAAAATCATGATTAGTGTTTGCCATAGATGTGAATGTTTGTTTATTTTCTTGCCTTGATAATTGTTGCTTTATGATTTTGGATTTAATTATTGATTTTTAGATTGTTAGATTAGAACCCTAGTTCTTTATGTTGTCTTATTGCTTTCTTTACCTGCTTCCTATCTTTCGCCTAGATAAATTTATATGCTTTATTTTAATTACGAATTAGTTAACCGGAGAGAGAGTGTCAGACCCAACCTTCTGATTAGAGTGTTTAGGTTATTTCCTGTTTTCTGTGCGTAGCATGATCAGAGCCCTGTTTAGCCTTCCTTGAGAGACGACTTAGGTTAGCTTATTACACTAGGACGACCTCGTATGATTGCGAGTCAATCCCTTAGGTGTTTTGGGTTGAGTCACTGACCTCAAGTTCAGCATTGTCGTCCTCTAAATCCTCAAACTCGTTCACGGCACGGGAAAGGCATCACACAAATACAATCGATCGAATTCCAAATTCATCTCCTGTAAATCAATTCCTTCAATTTCTACAAATTCATAGTGTTTATCCACAAAAATCCTTTCTTGAAAGAAAGAAAAAAAATCGATTTGCTTTCTCGAAATTTCTACTGAATTCAAAGCGTTTCTGAATCGATTTGCTTTCTCCAAAAAGAAAACCCCTTCGATTTCTATAAATTCAGAGCGTTTCTCCTCAAAAACCCCTCCACAAAAACCCACCCCAATCTACAACCCTTCGATCCACCTCTGTACAGATGCATATTTGGTGGGCGAGGTCGGCGGGGGAGGAGAGCGAGTTGGAGGGGGAGACGGCGGAGCCTAGAGAGAGGAAAGAGAAGTAGAGGACGGGGATGCAGAGGGAGGCCGGAGAGAGGATGATTTCGGGGAGGCCGAAGGAGGCGACTTCGCAGAGGAAAATAGCCGAATAAAACTCATGTAATAGCTACATATTCATCTGCACCAAAAATAGCCTCGATCCCATCAATATCAAATTTCATCATTCGTGAGGAAAACAACATAAGATCTAGTCGTCGCAATAGAAAGTAGGCAAGTTGACTTTGAAAAACCATGTCTTTCCAATCAAAGAAATTGCCGAAACAAGGTTGCTTAAAGTTTTCAATGTTTTCTTCATCAAGTAAGTCTCTCAGCAAAACCATTACCATACTTGGCGAGCTGCGGCGGAAAATAGTACCTCCTGCAAGAATTAAGAGATACATAATAAGAATAATAATACTAATATTTAAATATAATATGCTACATCCCACTATAATAATTGTGTATTTCAATATAATATGTTATATCTCACATATAATATAGTCATTTCACTATTATATATTGATTTCAATATAATATGTTACATTTCACTATAATATGTTACAATATTTGTTATAGATATAAATATAGATTAGTTAAGTTGGTTTAATCAAATTTTTGTTTATATATAATATAATAAGACATTATTTTTTAAAAAAATCATAAAATCGACTATTAATACCAAACAAAATCGACTATTAATACAAAACAGAAAATGTAGAAAATAAATAAATGACGAAACTTAAACAATAAAATAAAACCAACCATTATAAACATACATACCGTGGGATCCAAATCAAAATAAAAAAGTACACACACTTTTACCACATGGTACTTGTAACCCAACCATGCATGGTACTGCATTAGAATGAACTTTTTATTTTTAACCAAGTATTTCCTCCGTTCCGATCCAATAGTCTCATTTCATTTGGACACGGAGATTAAGAAACTTGTTTTTTGAGTGTAAAAGTGAGTAAAGGTGTATGAGACCATATTATTTGTAGTGTAAAATCATTACCAAAAATAGAAATGAGACTATTGAAGTGAGACGTCTCGAAAAGAAAAATGAGATTATTGGAATGAGACGGAGGGAATATTTAAAAAAAAAAAAAAAAAAAACACTTTACAGGTGGTAACCATGTAGGGAGGGATTCCTAGGATCGAATTTCCCGCCGCAAAGGGAATCAAAATTGAGAACTAGCATTGTAAACTGTAGTTCTTTGCCACATTACCTTGACATGACAACCACATTGAGTTATTGAAAGAAAAAGAAAAATTAAGTGTTGTCGACAAATATCTGTCAAACCAATAACATTTGAAATAAAACAGAAAGTAATTTTTTTAAAAAAGAACTTATTTTTTAATTAGCTCCAAACCTAAACTCGCTTTTTACAGATCATTTATGAAATTAAACATTTTATCCGAATCTTTGATATAAGAGGCAGATTGAATATTTTATTATAAATAAGATTGTCTAATATTTAAAAACAAAGAAAGTGAGAAAAAGGGAAAAATGTAAACAGAAAAAATTAATGAAGATCAAAGCAACAGACGTGTTGATTATAGGGGAGATTATTTCAACAATAAAATGCAATGCTAATTTATTGATGATGTTGCGAATTTTAGAGAATTAAATCCATAATTTATTTCTTAAATTAATAGTGTATAAATAGAAAAAATAAATATCTTGTAATATCTGTTACATCTAAAAATGTGTATTAATGTCAAATTAGTTATAGAATTAAATAATAAATAATATAAATTGGTTAAAATTGAGGGATATTATGTGTATCTATATTATCTAAATTTATGTTGCTCTTACACACAAAATCTCTATATTAGGTATTGATGACTAGAATATTAATTAAAAAAAAAGTTCGAAACCACTTCTAGCTCAGTGATTGAGTTTGTTTATGCGGCATATATAATACATTAAATTTTGCTTCATTGAGTTTCTAGATTCATTTTCTGCTGCTGCTTTCCCCCCCCCCCCCCCCCCCCCCTTAACGATGAAGGGGGAAACCATGATGAGATACTAAACTCTAATAAATTTGGGGCTGGAACATTTTTCTTTTATCTCTTATTAATTTTAGACAAAAATATTCATGCATTTACCTTACAATGCGCACGAGTTGGGTCGGTCGTATCTCGTCCAAACTTAATTCATGACTCGTATTCAATTCGAATCTAACTCATATCATAATCTAAACTCGTGTTTAAGTCGGATGAAACTTGCGTCCAAATCGAGTCCAACTATTCACCGAAGCCCATGGGATTGTTGCTCTTAATTAATCTTGTGTTATCAATATTATTCAATCATCGTCTATTTAAGTTTTAATCATATAAAGCTAGGTTATAAATTCATATTAAAATAAGAACTATGAGTTATGAAAATATGATAAATTCATGTGTAACATGATGAATTTTATGTGTAACATGAAGAATTTAAAAAATAAAAATATATGTCATTATGAAATTTGAACAAATGATCATAAATTTACTCAACAAAGTGATTCACTATAAATTTTCATAATTTAAAGATGAAAAATTATTCTTAATTTATATTTTAAAATGAGTTCTCATTTTATTCAATCCCTAAACTCCATTTTCGGATTGATCTTTGACACGACTTTTTGGTCTTGTTAGCGATTCTCTGGGCGATGACCATGCTGAAGCTCGGATTTCGCTATCGTTTTGATTGTTCCTTTTGTTTTCTTCACATGCACTTTTTTTCTTTGAAGTTCCAAAAGTTTTAACCAGGCCTGACCTTTGCGCGCTTCTTTGCTTTGAAGGGTTTGTTGTATTTCTTTTTATTTTGTTTTTTTTAGTAAAATTGCATTTTAATTAACTAAATATATAGTGTATATATATATATATATATATATATAGGGGTTAGGTTCTATGGAGATTTTTTTTTTTTGCGGAATTTAGAAACGTTGAACAAATCAATAATTTAGATGAATATACCAATAATTTTATGAACAAGCATTTTGGTTTGGGATTCGAGTGCGGTATTTTCAACAAATACGTCCGTTCCCTGAAGGAAATCTATGATTGCATCGATTCTTTTCAACATTTTGAGCTCAATTGGGTTTCAAGAGATAGCAATTCTGACGTTGATCGTTTAGCTAAACATGCGCTCAATGTTCGCTCTAGTTTTACTTTGGATGTAAACTATCTTGGATTGGTTTAATACTATTTTTCCTTTTCTCTCAAAATAAATAAATAAATAAATACGTCCGTTCATCAAAATTATTGATATGTTCATCACAATTATTGACATGTTAATCAAATTTTCGACATTAAATTTATTTTTAATTATTGATCGTTTAATTAAATTATTTTAATAATTGAGATTATTTTTCCTTTCTAATAATATTTGTATTTTTCCATTGAACCGTTCTCTGTGTGTGTATATATATATATATATATATATATATATATATAGGTATCACTACAAAAAAAATCGCATTTCTCGACGGAAATTTCCGTCGGCAAAATTAAAAATGCCGTCGTTAATTTGTTTCTCGACGGATTGCCGACGGAAAACGAGAGTCACTAAATTAATCGTGGGGAAATAATTCTCGACGGAAATTTCCGTCGAGAAATTAACGACGGAAATTTCCGTCGAGAAATTTTTTATTTACCGTCGTTAGTGCGTGGGAATTTCTGCCGAATTTCACAGATTTACGACGGATTCTCGACGGAAAATTCCGTCGTTAATTTCTCGACGGAAATTTCCGTCGAGAATTTGTTTTTCACCCTGAAAGTGGATTCCGTCGAGAACCCGTCGAGAATTTGATAATTTTTCATTTCCGTCGACAATTATTCTGTATATATATATATATTTTTTTGAAAATTTAATATCCTGTAAAATTTAATCTAAAATATTCAAATTCAAATATACTTATAATAAACATTCAAATTCAAACATACTTAATGTAATAACCATCCAAATTCAATATACCTACAAATTTAAATTAAGTTAAATATCAAGTATCATAAATCCTAACTCCATAGTAACTACACATATATGTATATTGAAACATGTAATACTTTAAGAAAACTAGAATATTCATGGTTGTTTCTGAAGAAAAAGATAAGAGGTAGAATTTAAAGTACCCACTTTGGTTAGTTATCTTACAAAATTACCCACCCATATAAGATGTCTTATAAAACTACCCACTTTGCAATTGATGGTGATAGGTTTGCATCGTTTTTCGTAAAAGTTCTTACACTTTTCTTATACAAGTACACTTGTGTAAGAAAATGTGTAAGAGAGGTAGTTAAATATGACTCTAAATCTGAGGAAATGACATTATTTGTAACCCTAAATGCCTTAAGTTCGAAAAAATAAAGACAGGTTTTCATGTTATTAAACATGTATAAGAAAGTTGAAAAAAAATTAAATGAAGCGTATTATGAAACAAGTTTTTTTTTGAAGCTAATACAACAATTACCCGCCTGTTAATCTTAGCCGTTAGACGTAGCCGGCTGGAAATGGATCCCAGCGGCTACTGTGACCGGCTAGGATTAACTGGCGGGTAAATACTTAATTAGCTTTAAAAAAAATTCTAGTTTCATAATAATCTAGATTTAAAATTTTTAAACAGACCTAATTTTTATTATTATTATAAACTTAAAGGGTGATTGGACAATTCACGGGTATAATGCAGCTTTATAGGGGGCAATCTCTTTGCAGTAAATTCACGAGAAGGAAATTGACAAAATAAACTCAATAAGTCTAAATTTATATAATTGAATATGAATTAATATTGTAACACATAAAATAATAGCAAATAGTCGATAAAAAAATTAAAAAATCATATATTATGAATCAATGAATCATAATACACCTTACAACCCAGTACCCGCCAGAAATATGTAGCCGGCTGCCGTAGCCGTGGGTAAGAAACTACTCACGGCTACAGCGGACGGCTACTAAGTACTGGCGGGTAAGTTATTAAATGTCTTTAAAATATTTTTTCATATCACTTTATATAATGTTAGTATTTTTTACCCTTAATTTACTACTATTTCTTCTATTTATACACGAAAACTTAAATTTTTTTTTAATTATAAGCTTAAAGGGTGATTGGACAATTCATCGCGTATGACCTCTCCATCATCGCGTATTCTGTTTGCCACAAACGCTGCCACCACCTTCGAGTGCGCCTTGATTTTTTTAGCCGTGCGCAAGTCCCCTTCGCATGAATGCTCTTTCAACTTATGCACTCTCCACATCCCTCGGCCGTGACTAGACGCACGAAGATCGAAATTGCAGTTGTCAGAGTGCTTGCACGAGAAATAGACTCGTCCCGGATCTGAGCGGACAACTTTTGTCTCAGTGCCTCGCTTCATGTTCCACAAACCAACAGCAATGATCAGGTCGTCTTTGCTGTTGTAAAAAGAATTCTTCTGCAGATCATCAACTCTAGAAGGGTCACTCTCGCGAGCAACCAGCGAAGCCGAGGCGTCCACTGGAATCAAGGGAACTAACCAATTAGTTAGATCACCGGTCTCGGTTGTCGGATCTCCGTCACGTGTTGTACTTTGTCGGATCCAACCTGCTTGCTCGGTCTCCGTGAAATCGATTAGATCGTCGTCTAATAAATCCTCAGAGGCATCAGAAGCAGTGCCCACCTCGAGCGCAGGGTCAAATTCTTCGTCATTAGAATCATCATCGTCTCCTGATGCAACCGAGCCTTCAGCTTCGTGCTCAGGTTCATCATCTGTCCGCACATCGTTCAATCTCCCACATACTTCATTAAGCCTTTCGGTTTGATTCCATGCAGATTCGTCTAGCGGTTGTCCATCCCATGTAAAATATTGTCGTGGAGGCGAGCTCTGGACACCATGAAACGACGTATGATGATAATACGACGTCTCATACTGACTGCATTGTGCTTCATCTACGTGTCCCGAAGGTTCAGCAAAATTAAAAGTAGGGATGTAGGCTTCTTCTACAATCGGACCGTTGTAGTGCTCAACGTACACCATGGGATAGTCGGCAGTTGCCAACAAGGCTTCCACGTCATCGTCTGTGGCCAAGCCACATTTCATCTCCCTACCAAATAGATTGGTCGCCAAATAATACAATTGGTAGCTCGAGCTCAACGAATGCGTCCTCATAATATTGTTGACGCTGCACATCAGGCTCTCAATAGTTTCGTTGACGAGGGGAAGGACCTCTGTAGCCCCACCAACATAGTGTATACCAT
Source organism: Salvia miltiorrhiza (assembly GCF_028751815.1). Lineage (NCBI taxonomy): Eukaryota > Viridiplantae > Streptophyta > Magnoliopsida > Lamiales > Lamiaceae > Salvia > Salvia miltiorrhiza. Next base: position 18,359,152 of record NC_080394.1, on the reverse strand, counting down.
CGACGAGTCCGTTGTATCTCACATATATGTATCTAACGAATTCCATCTATAAAAACACATAAAATGTAGTATTAAAATATGCATAAACACTTTAAAAATTCTCATAAATATAACATAAAACATTCAAACTATTAATTACACAAACAATATATGAGAAAATCACCTCTTCAAGTAGAATTTGAACACCAATTGCACCAACTATCGCACAAACCACTTCTCAAATCTTTGAGGGTTTCAATTTCTCAATTTTTTAACTGAATGCTCTTTCTACGAGTATTTGGATTTATGTTTTCTCATTCACAAGTGTAGCCATTATAGACTAATATTAGATTCCTTTGTACAAATTCACGTGAAATGTATTGTTCATTCATTCAGTACACTTCAATCTATTATTCAATGTGCAATCAAATGCATGCAGAAAGTGAGCATTAAAGCCTCATTACAATCCAAATTTGTGCAGTCACCTTATCTCTTATTTCATGTGGACATGTACTTTTTTGACTAAAACATTAACAAATAAATAGAAATACACAAAAAAGGATACATATGTTACTTTCAAACATTCATAACAAGGTAAAAAAATTTACAACCATATGTATTACTTCAAAATGATTTTTTGCTCCCAAAAAAAATATTAGCCGCCACAAAATCGTAGCCGGATTCACTAGCCGTGTGTGAAAAATTTCACACGGCTAGTACGACCGAATTTGCATTTCTGGCGGCTAATTGTTTTTTTAGAGCTCAAATATTTTTTTGGTTACATTTCATGAGTTTCAAGTGTTTTATTCAAAAATAGCCTATTATTTTATGTGTTTACTGTATTATTTTGTGTTCAATCAAATCATGCATAAAGTGAGTATTATTACCCCACTATAATCCAATTTTTTGCAGATTCAGTATCTCCCATATTTGACATCAATGTATACTTCTTGTAATATAAAAAAAATAAAATTAAAAATTTAAATAAAAACTCTAAATTAAGGTATTCGTGTTATAATATAATATTACTAAGAGGGCTCAAAAATTCACTATTATGTATATTATGCAACAAAAAAATATTATGAAACAAATGGATTAATTAGCCGCCGGAAGTTCATAGCCGCTGACCAGTAGCCGTGTATATTTTGGACCGCCGGCTACTGTTCACGGCTATGAATTTCCGGCGGCTAATTGTTTTTTTAGAGCTAAAATATTTTTGTGTTTACATTTCAGGAGTTTCAAGTGTTTTCTTCAAAAATAGCCTATTATTTTATGTGTTTACTGTATTATTTTGTATTCAATCAAATCATGCATAAAGTGAGTATTTTTACCCCACTATAATCCAATTTTTTGCAGATTCAGTATCTCTCATATTTGACACCAATGTATACTTCTTTTAATATAAAAAAAATAAAATTAAAAATTTAAATAAAAACTCTAAATTAAGGTATTCGTGTTATAATATAATATTACTAAGAGGGCTCAAAAATTCACTATTATGTATATTATGCAACAAAAAAATATTATGAAACAAATGAAGTAATTAGCCGCCGGAAGTTCATAGCCGCTGACCAGTAGCCGTGTATAGTTTGGACCGCCGGCTACTGTTCACGGCTATGAATTTCCGGCGGCTAATTGTTTCATTGGTTTCTGAATATTTTTTTGTTGCATAATATACATAATAGTGAAATTTTTAGTCCTCTTACTAATGTTTTTATAACGCAAACGTAAGCTAATTTTTTTATAAATTTTCAAACATACAGTATACATTAGATTGTGAAAGTGACGTGAGTTGGGCAATTATTGTCTCTTCATCACATTTTTAACTTGTGAAATTGACGTGAGTTAGACATTTTACAAAAACCGAAGCATGTCAGGTCTGCTTTTCCAAAAAACCAAGCATGTCGGCTTTGACTTTTTGGACTTTGGCTTGGGTGGGTACTTTTGTAAGACAAGTTATAAAAGTGGGTACTTTCGCCTATTCACAGAAAAGATAATTGCAATCGATTATTCGCATTATCTGTAATAACTCAAGATATAAATTAATAGTAATTGCGTCATGCATGCGTCTGGAACGAGACAAATAAAAAGCGAGCTCAGCTTGTCCCCAGTCATTGAGTAGAAAATTCGCACAAAATTAAAAAGAGAAGAGAAACTAAAGAATAAAGAAAAATCTAGCCGATGACTTTGTCAGCATTGTGTCCACATTTTGATTGAAAAGGTGTTGACGAAGTCAGCATGACCACTTTGCTCATAATCATGTAATGAAAACTACATTTAGTGCAAGGAAATGTTATCACGCGGCTAATTAGACACTGAAATGTCCTACTCTAATTGGTGGGCTGATAAATCAACACTATATTCTTGAGTTAAGTAATGATAGGAATATCCCAAAAGAAACATCCTATCCGTAAATAATGATCGGGTTTCCGATTCAAATTCCACCACTTTCCTTAATAATAATAATAATAATAATAATAATAGAAAGTAAATCATATCTATTAATTATTTATACATAACAAAATATATTAGAGTCACCACAATCATTATCAATCTTAAGTTACAATTTTCACAATTTTCATTTTTATTTTTCTTAATCTTACAATTTATGACCTTTTGATTTATATTTTTTTTCAATAATAATTATTATGAATATGTTATTGCATAAAGCATAATCTGTGCATTTATGCAATACAATTTAGGATTAATGGTTGCATTTATTCCCTCCTAAAAGACAAAAAACAAAAAATATTCATTAAAGAAAAAAAGCATAAAAATCAAAACTAAAAAAATTAATGCAATTTAAATTTGAATTAAATTGTGTTATTTAAATTTGAGTAATTAAATTTAAATAAAAAGCATAAAAATCAAAACTAAAAAAATTAAGTAAGCTATCAAGTAACCTCACTGTGACCTCCTTACTCATTGTGATCCCCTTCTATCAAGTAAGCTATCAAGTAACTTCACTGTGACCTCCTTACTCATTGTGATCCCCTTCTATCAAGTAAGCTATCAAGTAGAGGTTATCAAGTAAGTCCACTGTGAATGTTGTAAGTGGTGTATATTTTATGTTACTCTTGTTTCAATTTTCTTAAGCTAGCCATCAATCAAACTTGCCACAAATTACATTAATTAGCAATTCTTATAACCACTTATTAAGCACTTTCGGGGCATTATGAGTTTTTATATTATATAGTGTGTCCACAAACATTTATCACTTAGCATGGGTGAAGTTATTCTAACTCTTAATTACCAGCACTGAGTTAAATATTAATTAAATTATGTGAGATAAGAGTATTATTTTGTTCTGAGCCTAATAATGTCAAAGTAATCATGACAAACTACTTTACATTAAAGCACATGTTCACTGGGCTTCGGATTAAATTATTAAGGTTCCATATTTATTTACCACATTCGCAATCGGGCTCGTCTAAGCAGGCTCCAGCCTCCTGCCAGCGAGCCCCATTTGCTGCTGTAACCCTAGCTTCATAGGGGGCTCGTGATTTCGAAAGGCCTTATATATATATATCTATATAGATGAATGTTATGCTACATACCTTATGTGAGCACCTTATGTGAGCACCACTCACGTTTAGCTATCGTTAACATTATCTTTTTTGTTTTAAACATTTATTTTTATTCTAATACTTCATAAATCGTTATTAGGATCATTAACTTTATAAATAACATAAAAAATCAAAGACTAATTTGTTCTTTTATTAATTATTTGAAGTTAAAGGGATTATGAACAAATCGGACTTTGATTTTTATGTTATTTATAAAATTAATGATCCTAATAACGATTTATGAAGTATTAGAATAAAAATAAATGTCTAAAACAAAAAAAATAATGCTAACGAGGGCTAAACGTGAGTGGTGCTCACATATAAGGTATGTAGCATAACATTCATCTATATATATATATATATATATATATATATATATATATATGTGGCGTGTGCGTCGTCTACACTTTAAAAAAAGTCACTCTTTCTTCTTTTTTTTTCTCTCTCTCTCCCTTTTTTTTTTTTTAAATTCGGCCATTGTATTTTTCGAATGTTTTTTAAATCCAAAATAGCTGTTCAACTGCTAGTTTTTTTTTTTTTTTTTAAATCCCCAAATCTCTCTATAAATATAGACTAATTTCAATCATTTTTCATACAAAATTCATTCTACTCCATATCTCTTAAAATTGTTTTTTTTTTCCAACTCTTCTTTTTACGATACTTTGGAGATTGATACCAGTTAAAAAAAAAATTTCAAATTTGAAGCACTATTAAGACGATAGTAAGGCATTTAACGCCACAGAATAAAAAAAAAATTGACGAAGATGAAGATATACATTTATCGCGATTGTGAAATCACTAACAACCAACTTTATAAATATTACCTCACCTCAGAGCTAGTATGAGGCGACGTTATTTTCCGTCGACATTTTTAGATGAGGAGATCCTTATTCTTGCGCTAGAATCATTAGATGCATACTTCCAACAACGCGAAGATGCAATCGGAAGAGTCAAGTTCACACCGTTACAGAAATGTACGATTGCAATTAGTCAACTCACAAATGGTAGTGCAACCGATTAATATGACAAGTTCGTGCGTATTGCCGTATCGGGACGCTGCAGTTTTTGAAGAATTTCTATCAATGCGTGGTACACATCTTCGGCGCGGAATTCAGGACGCAGATATTATAGGGTTACTTTCATGTATAATACAACATTAATCATAATTTATAACTTTCATGCAAATTCTAAAATATTATGATTGCTTTTTTTTTTTTTTTACAGTCACAACATCGCTAAAAATTTGTGCAAAAATCTATCCAACGCGTACAACAAAAATGACTTGGTTCAGTCGATGAAACAACATAGGAGTATATATAGTTAGACTGCTAAAAAAATCAAGAATGTTTAATTGCAAATGAATAAAAAATCGTATGGAAACAATAAATTTGAATAAGTACTTTGTTATTTGGTGCAACTAACAATAGTAATTTGATGTGATTAAAGTGAAGGATGCTATTATTGGATAAGATATAACCAATTTCTCTATTATGAAATGATCATTTAACATAATCATATTTTGTATATTCTGGGGTTGGACTATTTTTATAATTTTACTTGAAAGGTTCGAACCATGCAACTTTCGTCGTCAATAATGTATAAATAAATATACCTACAATCACTGTACAACTCATAAGTAGAATATTTACTTAAGAAATGATATAGAGTGCTATTAATTGTGAAATGTGCTACATTATATTCGAATTTAGTAATAAAGCACACGTTTATTTTGCAAGAATAATTCCAAAATCAAAGTGTATCTTTATTGTTTCTGTGTAGTAGGAATCGAACGTGTTCATACTAGAAACAAGATGCAACCCCCGGTACACGTGTCGTGGTCACTACAGGACAGATAGATATATATATAGAGAGAGAGAGAGACTGAGAGAGAAATATTAGGATTATTGGTATCTAAATACATTAATGTTGATCGAATTTTAAATTTTTATATGAATTTTAAATTGAAACTGACATAACATTGACGTGACAAATTGATATTATGGTTATTGGCACCAATTTTGGAGGGATTTTGATTTTTAATATGAATTTTATTAAATAATATGTGAATTTTTAATTTGTTTTAAATTTATTGTGGAGTAAAATTTCCTCTAAATTGAAAGTGGCGTGGTATTAACGTAACAAATTGATATTATGGTTAAAATTGGTGTGTAAAAACACCAATTTTGGACTAATTATAATTTTTAATATAAACTTTAAAAGTTTTTATTTATTAGTCCGAAGTTGATTTATATATACGCAATAACCATAATGTGAATCTATCACATTAATACCACTGTTAGTATCAATTTGACATGTCAATATCATATCAGTATAAATTTGAGAGAATTTTTTCATTTCATGATAAATTTCAGTTTCACATTTTTTAAAATTTATGTTAAAACTTTATTTCGGTTTACACACTATTAATCCAAATATTATAGACATGACGGAACATTAAATACTTCTCTGTTTAATATGTATTGCAATATTTTAATTTTAATTCTAAATCTGCTTGTATTGTAATTATCAACGTCGGACTCTAGGCTAGATTGAATTAAAAGCCAAATTGAATTAAAAACGCAAAATGTAGTTGTGGCACTCAGCTACACCTGAAAGACGTTGCTAGAATAGCAACGTCTTTCAGGTGTAGCTGAGTGCCACAACTACATTTTGCGTTTTTAATTCAATTTGGCTTTCATTTGAAGTTATTTTTTTATTTAGAAAAATAAATAAAAGAGTTGGTAAAAAACATTATAAAAGAGTTCATACTAGCTAGTATATAGTATGTGAACTGAAAATCCAATTATTGTATTTATATCAGCATCGTCGGCACCTACCACCATTGTAAAGGCTGCCAATCATACGCTTTGCCTTCCTCCCTTTAAACTGGAACTAGTAAAAGTGTAAAACCTCTGTTCTCTCTCTCAAACCGGGAAAACTAAATCTGAACCCATAAGTAATTTTACTATTTTCGAATTATTATAATATTATACTCCACTTGACTATCAAAACTACAAAAGTTGTCTTTAAAATAAAAAATCTTTTCAAGATGACCTCATAATAGTAAAACTTTTACAATTGGTTATTAGTTATTTTGTAAGCAATCGAGATATATAGTTGGTGCATACAATTACATAATTCAGTACAAAAAATATTTAACTATGAGTAGTAATTTTCTTTCTAGGCGGAAGAAACGAGAAATTTCATTCACTCAAGATCGTTTGATACAATATTCATTTAGAGAAGACAATGATTGAATATACAAGCCGCTAACAATTTCTGAATATGAGTAGTAATTAACTGCAAATTAAGAATTGTGATTTTAAAAATATTCAAATTAAAAATTGAAATAACTTAATAAAAAACACTCAAATGATATACTCGTAATTGAAAAATGTGGGACACACTCCTGCCCCTCTATGTCGACTTCACTCATCCGAAAATTGTTCAATATTAGTATTAGCGTATGAGACTTGCTTCAATAATAACGAATTTTGATTTTGTCAATGATTTCCTCGTATTCGAAAGTATCGGACTCCGTTCTATCTTCCACTTTCATATTCCTTCGCTTCACGAGATGAGTGACATAGATTTTCATTAAAAAAAAATATTATTGAGTGCATTAAAAATCATGAATAAGTATTTTAATTAATATTGAAAGTAGTAAAAAGTGAAAAATAAGAATAATAAGATATTTATAAGTGGTGGGCATAGTCTAAAAATAGATAAGAAATTCTTTTGTGGACGTCCCCAAAATGAAAAATAGAAAGTTCTTTCGTGGACGGATGAAGTATTTTTTTTGTTATTTTTAGTTCAGTCTCCCAATTTTATATATTTTTCTATTTTAAAAAAAAATTACTACTACACACAATTTTATAAAAATAGGTTTTGAATTCCGAATTTTTTTTTTATTCTCCACAAGTATTTTAGTATTTCTAATGTATTTTGAACTTAACTGCATACGTTAAGACGAACTTCCCAGTGGGTCACCCATCTTAGTCGTGCTCTAATTCAAGCACGCTTAACCTTGAAGTTCTTTTCGAGTGGTCACCAGTACAGAACACGCGTATTATTGATATAACTATCACCTATTAATTCATTTAAACTCTATTTCAATATACAATATCTCATTTATTCATAACCTTAGAATATGCTGAAGTCATATCTAATACTTGTGGTGCCGACGAAAGAATGACAGTAAATATACGATCGAATTTAAAATAATAAAAAATATTAATATTATAGTTAGTTAAAAAAATATATATTATTGTTGAAAATAACAATAAATTTTAAATATTCTCAATACTTTAAAAATAAGAATAAATTAGAATATTAATTAAAAAATAATAAAAATATATTTTTTAAAAAAATTTAAAAATAACAAAAAAATTAATAATATTTACTGACGGAATTACCGATGGATTATTAATTAAAAATTTAAAAATTTAAAAAAATTAAAAAATAAATAATATTTAACGACGGAATAATTCCGTCGCTATTCCGTCGATAAATTTAAAAAATAATTTAAAAATAAATTTAAAATAATAAATAATATTTAACGACGGATTATTTTTCGTCGCTAAATAATTCCGTCGCTATTTCGTCGGTAAATTTAAAAAAAATAATAAAAAAATAAATTAAAAGTAATGAATAATATATAACGACGGATTATTTTCCGTCGCTAATAAATTTTGAAAACATCTTCGTCGGAATTCCGCCGTTGTTCCGTCGGTGATTACCAACAGATTATTTTCCGTCGGTGTGCGATATATTTTTTTGTAGTGTTAATTACCTTAACGTTATCATAAAAGTGAAATTTTTATTTCACTCACAACACATTCAACTATTTTATTAGAATTTATACTTCATTCGTCCCATTATAAATGTCTCAATATTACTTTTGGCATGATAAATTAAGAAATACTTCATCCGTCCCATAAGAGTGTGACCTTATTTCTATTTTGGGACATCTCACAAGAGTGTACATTTGCCATTTTTAGACACTATCTTATCATTAACTCCTTATTTCTTACTATCATTTTATAATAAAATGAATCACTTTTTCAACTCTCAATACACTCATCTAACATTTTATTAAAACTCGTGTCACCAAAAGTGATGCCTACTCTTGTGGAACGGATTGAGTATATAATTAGTAGATCAAATGAGTTTGTGGTATTATAGCACCCGCACCAGCCATTACAAATGTCTCTATTTTATGGATATTTTTTTAGGGAACTTTATAAATATTGTTATTATTAGAGCACCCGCACCGGGGCTCGCGCCCAACTCGCGCGAGCCCCCTGCTGTTGTTGAGTTCGGATGATGCATGCTGCAGTGCTTATTCGTGCGCCCGGTGCATAGAGAGGAGAGAGAAAGTGCGTGAGTTTCACGTTCAAGAACATTAATCACCCAAAATTGCAAAACTACGACGACTAGGCAAAGGGCTGCACTTACAGACTTGGAGACGGTGAAGCATTACATCAAACAATTGGTATGAATTTACCGATTTTTGATCAAACTCTGGTTGAAGACCCAAATAAATTAGATTCAATTGCACGAAAATTCGTCAAATTGAAATCCGCATGTCAATATATCACCATCTGTGATGGAATTTCCTATCAACAAAATCTGTCTAACTCTTCTCCTCACCAAAACTCAAATCAAACTCTAATATGTGAGACTTGCTCGGCTGCAATCGAGACGACATGATGCGATGGAAAGGACGAGAAGAAGATTATAGAAAGGCACGAGAAGTCCTACGACTGCGATTCAAGGAAAAAGATGAGTCAGCAAATCCAAGGAAGAATATCAAGCCAACGACGTGCGAGAGGATGAGAAAAAGATTCTGAAGAAGCACGAGAAGCCCGACGACCGTGATTCGAAAAAGAAGATGAAGCCGGCGAATGTTGTGTACCCAAGGAAGAAGATAAAGCAGACGGCGTGCAAAACTTAACAGATTAATTATAGGGATAAAATTGTCTTCTTTCACAAAAAATAATTAATTTTTTTCTTTTTTTATTTTAATACTTCGATGTATTTACTTTATAATATATGTAACATTTATTTTCCTGTAACGTGTGTATATAGTGACGTCACGAATGAATGATATCTAGATGACATATAGCCTTCGATTTTATATTCATATATTATAGTGTAAATAAAGAACGTTAGAATATGTTCTCTCCATATTTGAAGTTACTACAGTGGTCGTCAATCGTCGTGGCATGTTATTCAAGAAAACATTTTAGTTTAATATGGTTGCATCTTTCATAAGCTAGCAACTGCAACTTATTAAAACAAAGTATTTTTAATTTATAATAATAATCCAATTGAAGTGGTCTGGTAGTGAAGTTGACGAGCTTATATTTATCTAATTTATTGTAAACTCGAGAAAGGAGGAGAAGAAAAAAGAATAGCGTGAAGAGAATAAATTTGTAAAAGTATATTATTGTGAGAATTAAATACCTCTATTTATAAAAAGGTACAGAGTTAGGGTTTTGGTCATTATTTATAATTGGAAAGATAGGGTGAGGTTAACATATATCGAAACCCCTCTTAAGATGAAAACTAGGAACCAATTACAATCATTGATTTAGTTAAAATAGATGGATGAGATTAATCTGCAGATGCACATTTTAATTACTAATTTAAATGTAAAATAAATTAAAAGGGTAACAATGTAATACAACCATGAAATATTTTAGACGTATTTCACTTTGGTAATTCACTTTCACTTTGTAAATTTCACCTAGGGTTTGCACACCATATTAGACGAGAGAGAATTCGATGGCGGCGATTGAGGGAGAGTTTGGTCCGACGTCTGTGCAATTCAGGCGACAATTTAGGGAGAAAGGAAGAAAGGGGGCACCGTCGATCTGTAGAAGGTGGCGACGTCTGTGCAATTCGAACCGTCGATTTGCACGACGTCTGTGCAATTCGAACCGTCGATCTGTGCAAATCGACGGCGAGTTGTGGGCGGCGGCTTTGAAACCAGACGTTGGCGGCTGCAAATCGAACCAGACGTCGGTTGATTCGCTGTGCTGTTGAAAACCCGGCGACGGCGACGACGAGAGACGTTAAATCCAACAGAGGAAGGCACGCGTTCCTGTGCATCTTTGGCTAAGGCGGAGACGGCGAGAGAGGTGAATAACGCATCTGCATGACAGGGACGATTTAGCTTTCCGTCGACTGATTTAGTACCGGCGACAATCGAATCCGGTTTTTTGTAGTTTTTAACATTCATCTTCACTTTGAAATTTAGTTTGCATAGTTGCTTGTTTGAGTTGCATAGTTTCATTTTTTTTATTAGTTGCATATTTTGATGCGTAGTTAGAAATTTAAGATGCATAAATTATATTTTGTGGCTTGTTCATTGTGATTAGATGGGGAATATTTTTTTTTTTTCGGAGTTCATTGAATCTATTGTGTAATTAAATGTATTTTTGTATTGAGTGGGGGTTGAGATGTTGAAATTGCAAAATTTATTTCGTTGCTTATAGTTTCAAGTGCACAACATCACATTTGTGTTGTACAGTTGGATTGCATAAGTTCTTATATAGGTGCATAGTTGATGATTGCATATATTCTTAATTGCATAGATAGTAATTGCATAAGTTTTTATATTTGGTGCATAGTTGGTGATTGCAATGATTCTTAAATGCACAATCCTAATTGTGTTGCACAAGATGAAATTGTAATTGCATTGTTCTTGGATGGAGTGCATAGGTCATTTATTGGTTTGTATTTCATAGATTAAAGTGCATAGTTGATTATCGAAAATGCATATATGAAATTGGATAGTTGGTTTTCAAAAATTAAATAGCACATTAGAGTTTCAAAATTGCATTTTGCACTAATTATAATTGCATAGTGAATCCACAAGCAGCTCCATATGCACGGTAGAAATCCATACCATCTTCAAGAGTGGCAAATGTTTGACGTATTTTGGGTTTCAAAGAATCATCACATTCAGGAACGTAAACATCTTCCACATCCGTGGTATATATTCAAATCAAGTTGCATAGAACCTGTATGAAATATCAAAATAAACTAAAACATTAATAATAATAAAATATGTGCAACAAAAAATTGATATGTAAAAATATCTAAAATAACATTATATTATTAATTGCGCAACATCAACACATATCTATACAATTACTATATCAACCTGTGCAATATGCAACACAACATCTGTGCAACGAATATAATTAGTTGTGCATCTGAAATAAACTCATAAATAAAATTGTGCAACATCAACACACATCCATGCAATTACAATACATATCTGTGCAGGTGTGCAATTGAAATCTACATATAAAACAAATGGATTATAAAACAAAGTATGGAAGAATATAAAAAAAAAATTCAAGATGACGAAAAAAAAAAAAACATAAAATTTAATCTACAAAAAACTATAACTCTTTTATTAAAAACTAATTGGATAAAAAACGAAATTAAAACAAAACATCTATCATTAATTAAGAAAATCTTAAAAGACAAATATAACCTTCTCCTAATTAAAAACAAAAAAAAACGGCAAAGTCAAACAAATTCCATCATTTTAGGCGCATTATTAATCAAATTAATCCTAACCACTAGATCTTCAAATTTAAAGGCTAAAATTAGGTTCATAGTTCTAATTTTAAAAGAGGTTTTTATTAGAACCTCTTCCTGAAAAGATATATGTATTAATGTATATATATTTACGACGTATTGGTTTGTCAGTTTCATATATAATTCTTACTCAGTTCATCTGGTCTTCACCTGGACCGCACAACAAATTAATATATCAATGGTAAAAATTTCCACTCTCGCAAAAAATAAATAATTGAATGCTACTTGTAGCATCTTTGAATTTTCGAATAGATCAATAAATGAATAAAAATTCTTAGAAACTTCAGCGCATAAATAATGCAAATATCCATGCAATATATAACTAAGAAAGACTGTGAAGTTGACATAGTCCCGTTGAAAAGAGGTAGTCACCGCACAAGACCAAAAACAAATTAATTTACAATTTAAAGTTGAAAAATAAAAAATATAAATACAAATTGTTTTGACATTTCCTACAATTGAATTGATGAGTCTTTAAATTATTGTTCGATCCAATTGGATATTTGAAATCATGTGCTTTTGGTTGAGTCGTACACCTGTAGCCTCGAATTTATTTAATAATTACTTAAAACGAATAAAATTAAACTACACATAAGAAAAAATTTAAATGTTACAAAATCCAAACATGCATCTATATTTTGATGGATAATGTACTATTATCCTTTTTAGTAATATGATTTTAAAGGAATCGAGTTACTTAAAGTTTGGTTCAATAAAAGCTCAAATATAGGATAATGTACTATTATCCTTTTTAGTAATATGATTTTAAAGGAATCGAGTTACTTAAAGTTTGGTGCAATAAAAGCTCATTTGAGCTTGTTAAATCCCAACTACGCTCATGTATAAATTTTTGAGCTAGTTACTTCTATTGTTCATAGCAAAAAGCAAATAAGTTCTTAATTTATGTCTTCTTGTAGTTTCATATTATATTTTTATAATAGTAATTTTTATGAATAAATTATTATTATTTAAACATAATTTATGCATTTATTCAAGATAATTTATGTATAAGTGATTATATTAGCATATCAATACAATTGGTGATTCAGATTTTCTCTTTTATATATTTGAGATTTTACGAGACATCTTCTACATCATCTATTCATATTTATCTTAAAATTCTCATTTTGTGCATTTTCAATTCATATATTTTTAAAAATATTAGACACATCAAATTTTTAGTGGTCATCACCGACTAAAGATCCTATATAAAAATATATACTCCCTCTGTCCACCAAAAATAGTCTTAAAAAGATGGACGACACAGATTTTATTATATTGTGAGTGGAGAAAATGACTCACTTAAAAGTAGTGTTTATAATGATAATTAATTGTATTGTAAGTAGAGAATGAGGTCCACCATGTGATAGATAGTTTTTAAAAATGGAAATGGACTAATTTTTGTATAGACATCCCAAAATAGTAAAAATTGACTATTTTTTGTGGACGGAGGGAGTAGTATACTATAAATAATATAAAAAAGTAATTTAATCTTGTATTCTACATAATGTCCCCATATTATTTATTTTTATTTATCTAAATTCTCAATTTAATTTCTTTATATTTAAATCAAAAATCTTTTGATTAGGAAAATTGTATAAATTCTATATGTTAGAAAAATCGTATAACTTTAGTATTGATTTAGATCGACACAAATACACATAATAAATCTCTTTATGTAATATTATAGGACGTAGATCATGTAGATCCACCACTTATCATAGTATATAGATCCAAAATATGGACCGTACAATGCGTGTATGTGGCGCACTAAGAGCGTGACACGTGACAGATACCTTTCAAGGCAAAATACACGTAGGGATCAAATAGAAATAATTTTTTTGAAAATTAAAAAATAATAATAATAATATTTTTTTATAATTTTTTTTGATTGATAATTCTTTTTTTGGCACAACAGCCATCATAATTATGCATATAATTGAACACAAATATATATAAACATAAACACATATATGTATAGCGATTGATAAAAATATGCATAAGACTATACAACCTGTCAGATGCCTCTCGCTACTGGTTATTTTGTGAGTCGCATAGTGCTATGCATATTTGTGTGTAACGTTTACAAATTGAGATAGATACCCAACAACTGGAAATGATAATAGGTCCCCAATTGTAGCATGGTTTGTATTCGCTGGTGGCGGTGGCAGCGGCAAAACGGTAGAGTAGACATCAGTTAGGGTTTGCGTGTAGATTTCCAATTAACCATACCGAATCTAATTAGTATTAAATATGTATAGCTTGTACTTAGTGATATGATAATAATTAAAAAAAAACATATAGTGTTTTTTAGAGGAAATAAATATAGTTTTAATAAGGGTTTGCGATGATAAATTAAAACGCACGCAATTTTCATGTAAGAAACATTCCACTCCCCACTAATCCATCTATCATTTCTAGCATTCCCAGTCAGTTTAGACCAAGCATATACTTATCTAGATTTGAGCTTGTTTAATTACTGATGAAGTAAATGCCGAATGAACTTTAATCGAAGCACATGATATTTTTATACTTAATTTATCAGCCCAACCTAAGTTCTAGATTTTACTATCAAATATTCAAAACATGTTTAACTTATTTGATCATATCATATGCATGGAATTGAGAAACAAACTTGTAACGAACGACCAATCAAGATTTGATTTATTCATTTAACTAGTACACTACCCACATATGTTTTATAAATTTAATACTAAAAGTTTGCTGCAGATCATATTAGACTACAACTACAAGAATATGAAAATCCAGATCTAAGGATTCAACACGAGCACAATCAACATTGAGCTTTAATAGTTGACCAGAATGGCGGACTGTCCATTTTATTAAATTCCAAATTCATTTTGGAAATATTTTTCTCAATTTATGAGTTTTGAGTCAAAACACATGCAAAACGAAGATAGAAATTGCAGTGAGTATTAATTAGTGGAGAGCAATATTTGTGGGGTCTTAATAAAGAGTTTATATAAGTACATAACAAAATTAAAAGATTTTTAGACAATAATGAAGGTAAGAAAAGAGGGGGAGCTTTTGGCAACCCCCTCTTCCTCTCTCCTCTCTCTCTCTCTCCTGACCAAAAGTCTCTTTGACCATTGCCCACCACCTCCATCTCCTTCTTCCCTTCTTCCTCCTATCTGCTTTAATCTTTCCTCTTGTAATAAATAATACTCCATGTCTCATCATTTCAGATTATATTCCCTCCAATATATATTCCTCCCCTTTTGTTCAATTTATCCACCATGTCCATGTGTGTGTACGGCTGATCATCGCTGCTGATTTTCCGTCTTCGAATATTCAGAATCCCTTGATTTTTTATAGAGAGAGAGGGAGGGAGGGGGAGAGAGAGAGAGAAAGTTGGAATCTTTGGGGTTTTTGTTTTGCTTTTGAGAAATGGGTAGCTGTTTTTCAACCACAAAAGTTAGTGGTTCCAATAGCAACACCCCTTCAACCACCACCACCACCGCCACTGCGGTCAACAACCGCCGCTCCTCCTCCGCCGCCGCAGCCAAGCCAGCCTCCGCAACCGCAAACGCTCCGGCAGCTGGGCCGAGGAAGCAGGAGAGCTCTCACAATAATCATCATCAGAAAGCAAGAGAGAATCACAAGAGTCAGCAGCAAAAGCCATCTCAGAATCTCAAGAATTCTTCCAAGAGGCCAAGTGGGGCGATTCCATGTGGTAAAAGAACAGATTTTGGATATGATAAGGATTTTGAGAAGCGGTATACGATCGGGAAATTGTTGGGACACGGCCAATTTGGTTATACATATGTTGCGATTGATAAGTCCAATGGAGATCGTGTTGCTGTCAAGAAAATAGATAAGAGCAAGGTAAGATTTTTAGCTACATTTTTTGTAGTTTGATTAGCTATATTTCTGTATATCGATAGGAACTTTGGCTCATGCGTAATTGTTTTATACTATTGAATTGACTTGTTGGAATTCTTAAGAGAGTGGGAATCTTGTATCTGGTCACTCCTCTATCATTTGTGTTTTCCTGTTTGAGGTTTGTGGAAGCTCGAGTTCAAGTGATCCTATACTCTATAAAGATGTAATATTCAGCAAGATTCTTCTGGTTGAACTTTTATGGTGGTGTTATGGGCATTTACTGTGTATTTTTTGGATTTATCACATGTGAGTGGAATCCAATAATCAATCATTTCCTGCTATTGTTTAGTGGCAAGTGCAACACGTAAATATGCTCGATTGTCTCTACTCTCTTATTAAGCTAACATTTGAATGAGAAAAGCATAGTTTAGGCCAATAGATAAATTCCTTTTCTAGATAGTCTATATTCTGGAATGTCTTTTCACACCCCGCCTTTGTGGCATGAATCTGTATATATAGCATCTATTTGGAGTAGATGACTTTCTTGGGAAATGTTAGGATTAGCGTTACATAAGGGATATGAGGTGTTCAGATAATGGATACCTATAAGCTGTGTTGCTGACATTTTCTCGAATACATGATTAGATGGTTCTTCCGATTGCTGTCGAAGATGTCAAGCGGGAGGTCAAGATATTGAGGGCTTTAACTGGCCATGAGAACGTGGTTCACTTCTATAATGCTTTTGAAGATGATTCTTATGTATACATAGTGATGGAGTAAGTTTATTTTCAAAACTCAACTTTTCTGGACAAAATTATTTTCCACATTGAGCTGTTTGTGATTGAACTGGTGTTAACGAGATATTATCAACCTTTGTCGTTTAGGTTATGTGAGGGCGGAGAACTGCTAGACCGTATCTTATCGAAGTAAGCACTCCCCAAGTTCTGCACTATCTTTTGTTGTTGATTGCATTTGTTGTATGAGATTTTTGCTTTGCCTGAAGCATTTTCTTGTACTTAAAAGCTTATTATTTTAACAGAAAGGATAGCCGTTACACCGAGAAAGATGCAGCAATTGTTGTAAGGCAGATGCTTAAAGTTGCAGCTGAGTGCCATTTACATGGTTTTGTACACCGTGATATGAAGCCGGAGGTATGTGCTAGTGTTTTCCATTGTTTTTGTTGAGAATCTGATTGAAGTCTTTAACTCTTTTTCTCTGCAGAATTTTTTATTTAAGTCTCCAAAAGAGGACTCACATCTGAAGGCCACAGATTTTGGTCTCTCGGACTTCATTAGACCAGGTATTAGATCCGAGCGTGATTATTAATTATGAAGAACCTACTGTTTTACTACCCTGATCACCAGTTCATATTTGAAACTCCATTCTAAACCATCTATGTTTATCAATTGTTTACCATACAAAATCCATGCACAGCATATTATATTCTATGTGAAATGCAAATCTATGGAGATTCTTTGAATTAATATCTCACTCTTCAAAATTCCTTCAAATTTCTATCAGGAAAGAAATTCCAAGACATTGTTGGCAGTGCATATTATGTTGCTCCAGAGGTATTGAAACGTAAATCCGGTCCCGAATCAGATGTATGGAGCATTGGTGTGATTACTTACATCTTGCTCTGTGGACGGCGGCCTTTCTGGGACAAAACTGAGGATGGCATATTTAAGGAGGTGGAATACTTCTGTCTTTTTCACTTATCCATAATCTGGATTATATGATCCCATATTTTGGTGGATATGAGCGTAAACTTGAATTCATGGGTGGTGCATCAACTGAATGTATTTTGCTGTTTTAACTCTGTCCTCCAATTTCATTGATTCCTTGTTCTACTATTTCTTCCAACTGCCATCTTCCTTCTCGGTTCAATTTACAAATCCGGACTTTTATGACACGACGAATCATGATACATGCATGATTTTCAGCTCCGGATAGTCCATTTTGTTATTTGTATGCTAGTCTATTTACGACTTTATCTTTCATGTTTATAGGTTTTGAGGAACAAGCCTGACTTTCGGCGTAAACCATGGCCCGGGATTAGCAATGCTGCAAAAGATTTTGTGAAGAAGTTGCTAGTAAAAAATCCTCAAGCACGACTTACTGCAGCCCAGGCTTTGTGTATGTCCTATGGCTCTCGTTTATCTTTGTAGCTAGTAAATAATTGCTTCAGCCGAGTTAGAGCTTTTTCCATATCTACTATAACTCTTTATATTCTAACATTATGCTTGTTAAACAAACAATTGTAGTTATGTAACTGTGAGCAAAGGTTTCTGTTATTGTGAAAGTTAAATGTTTTTGTTTTTTATCCATGTTATAACAAGTGTACACTTAGCTGCGCTTGGGTTAGTACATTGATGCTTTTAGCTTGTGCAGCACATCCATGGGTTCGAGAAGGAGGCGAAGCTTCAGAGATTCCTTTAGACATCTCTGTTCTATCTAACATGCGGCAATTTGTAAAATACAGTCGATTTAAGCAGTTTGCTCTTCGGGTTAGTCATTCTTTTAATGCTAGTGAAATAGTGGGCAGTAAAAGATAAATACACGAGGCACAACTTCATTAGTTGTGAATTTAATGTCACAGGCATTGGCTAGCACACTGGACGAAGAGGAGATATCTGATCTTCGAGATCAGTTTGATGCGATTGATGTGGATAAAAACGGTGTCATCAGTCTCGAGGAAATGAGACAGGCTAGTTGCTTTTTGTGAATTTGCTAGATTGCGTTGCTATTTGTTTATTTGAAGTTGTCGTGTTTACCTTATTATATGCATTGTACAGGCCATGGAGAAGGATCTTCCTTGGAGAATGAAGGACTCGCGAGTTCTTGAAATCCTTCAAGCGGTATGTTATGATCCACCTTTTTGTTGGAATATGGCTTGAGTTCGTATTCATGCAGTTCTGAGCTCTGATTGCTGTTGTCTGGTTGTGTTGAGCAGATTGATAGCAACACCGATGGACTTGTAGATTTCTCAGAGTTCGTTGCAGCCACCCTACATGTCCACCAGCTGGAGGAGCACGACACGGAGAAATGGCATCACAGGTCGCAGGCGGCTTTCGAAAAATTCGACGTTGATAGAGATGGATACATAACTCCAGAAGAACTCAAAATGGTTAGTACAACCCCCCGCCCCAAACCCCCTTTGCATCTTTCAACGTATCGAAATTTTCGAAGATCATAACCGGACCTTATATTCTTCAATGGCACCGCAGCACACGTGTCTAAGGGGTTCGCTCGACCCGCTGCTAGAAGAAGCAGACATCGACAAGGACGGGAAGATCAGCTTGTCTGAGTTCCGCAGACTTCTAAGAACTGCTAGCCTGAGCTCTCGGGGGGTGGCAAGCCCGTCTGCGGCCCGAGCTGCTGCGCTCAAGATGTAGTGGGTCGGCCCGATGGAGTGCCCAGTGAGTAGTGATTAAAAAGAGAGGTATGTAATGGCTTCTCCATTCTGCAGCATGTTTCATTGGAAGACTGCTCGTTTTTTGTTTGTCTTCGTCATCGTGGTCTTCCCTTGCCGAGTTGTGGTAGTAAGAGCAGCCCTCCACATTATTTTGGCAACAATGTGGAGGGTTGATGTGTCTGTAAATGATGTGGTGCTGCCGCTGCTGCTGTTGTTGTCTGCTTTTTTGTAAGATGTATGTATGTATGATGGTCGTCAATGAAAATCTGTTGTCGTCTGCTTTGGTTTTTTCCCTTTTCTGGGAAAACAAGGATCCCTGATTCTAGCTTGGGATAATAATGTCTATAATCTGTAGAGCTATAAATAGTTGATATGATATGATAGCACGAGACCAACATATTTGAAAAAGCGTTTATGCTTATTGTGTTGATACCATAAATACACAAAAGTTTTAGTATAATGTAGTTGAATCCACCTGAGTATGCGGATACTGTATTGTTAAACCTTAATTTTTTTTTTTTTTATATAAATAAAGAAATTCAACCTTAATTTGTTTATTTTTGAGCCTACTCTCGAGGTTTACTTATTGTATACTTCATGGTTCACGGGCTTAATTAGTTCAAATGAACTTCGTAAAGTTAGATTTTTGTTTCAAATATAAATTACTATTATTATTATTATAAAATTAATTATTTTATTTGTAATAACGTGATATATTCATTAATAATGTTATATTTTCAAGATGAGGAATAAAGGAATTATGGATTTGTAAATAAAAAACACAATTCTAGAATTTAGTTTGAAGCTTGAAATGATGAAACTCTACTAGACAAACAATTCCGAAAAAGAGCATGATATCTGCTTCAAGAAATAGCCGCCTCAATGACAAGGATCACATTCAAAGACAACAGAAAATGGAAAAAAAAGCACACTAATAATTTACAGTCTCTTGATATCTTTATCAGCCGAGAAACTCTTCCGATCATCATCGACAATCGTAAACTGAAACGAGCCTCAATCGCCACCGTTTCTTGGCTTCTCTTGACGTTGTTTGCTCTTGTCTCTCGCTGACAATTCCTGCACAATTTTGCAAAACAGTAAAAAAATTGGAACAACCACTTTCATCTTCACATCACAGCTTCTTGTGTTCAACCTTAGATCCTGGTATCTTGAGCTCCAAATCAGTTGCAACGTCAGTGGAATTTGCAGTTCCAGCTCTTGGCCCAGAAGCTGACACATTCAAGGCAGCGGGCTGGTCTACTCTAGGCATAGCAGGAGCAAGATAAGGAATGTAAGTCGTTGGTGTGGCATTGGCAAATAAAGGCGGCACCTGTGCTGCTCGATGATGCATGGGAACAGCTATAGGAAATGGATATGATGGTGCCATCAGTAGTTGAGAATCCCACGGAACCACAAAGCCTTGAGTTTGTTGATGCTGCTGAGCTCTGAGGTTCTGCTGAATACTGGATTTCAGAGAAGCTTTCTCTTCCCTGATCTCGTTTTTCTCCTGTGTTAGCTGTTCAAGAGACCAAGTGAGAAGACAGACAAGGGTTGCAACCGTGTTTTGTATACAAAGATGGTTACCTCGTGTGTTTCTTCGCAAAGTAGTGCATGCTCTTTCTTGAGCCTTTTCACCTCAGAATTCAATTCCTTGAGCACTTGGATTGTGTCGGAGACAATGGTGCCCTTGTCGTTCTTGGGCCTGTCTGGATCTGAATGCTCAAACATATTAACAAAATCGCACGCGTCAGAGCTGTAAACATATTCGTTCCGTCTACTACTCTTGCATATCAAGAACAGTGGATACAAGATTAAGTTGTTTTTACCTAGTAAGTTGCCTAACTCCAGAAACTGCTCATTTAGCTTGTCTCGTCTCAATTTCTCGCGATCTGCTTTGAGCACTTTTCTAGTTGCTAATGCATTCCAGTCCTCCATATCATTGTCTTGTCTGCAATGATGAACATACAATTGTCTTAAACGAGGATAAAAGTGAAATGCAAGAAACAGACCAGGAGATCTTCAGAGTATGCCAGACTTGGCCACTACAGATAAAAGTGACAAATGGGAATTTTGCCAAATATCCATTTCTCTTTGGAGGCAGAAATTTATAGGAAGAGAGATGGAATCCATTTATCTCTGCAAAGAAAGCTGATGCAAGTATCCTTACTCAAGAAAACCAATTGTGAGGAGCAGAAGATGAACTGCAAGTCTCAACCAAAACCCTACATACATGTCTCATTTTTAATTCTTGATTCTCACACATAAAACCTCTCAGGCATTTGGAATCTCTATATAAACCTATTTACTGCTCACAATCTCGCTTCACCTCAATCGCATTCACTTCCTAATTCAGTGATAGATGTTAGCATGGAAATTGAAAAGCAGCACCAAAAAGAGGCATTTTCCTATTATTTGGCAATAAATCAGACAACAAAAGATTATCTTCAGATTCCTTTATGATAATCAATCACTTAGATTTATATATACTGAAACTAGCTAATCAACTCTACCAGTTAGGCTAAAATGATTGCTATAACCTCAATAAATACTCAAAATGATCATATTGTAGAAGCCAAGAACAATATTAACTAATAAAATACTCCACAAGAAGAGGCATAACCAAAAAAAGAAAAGAAAAGGAAACATAGAAGCAAAATAAAACCTCGGTTCAAGAGAATCTTCACTGGTTTGGCCTCGATCCATTGATTTTCGAGGGTAACTTTATTAAGTATGATGTGGGTTGTGTGATTTTCTTCCCAAGAACTGGAATTCTGCAGCAATTTTTTAAAGTTTTTTCGTCAAGACTTGTGCTGTGCACAAGCCAGCTCGAATATTCTGCGTTGACTGACCTGCTTTATCTAACCGTGGTTTAAGGACCCTCAACAATGGTTAATGTACCCCCCCCCCCCCTCTCTCCTCTCTCAGTTAGCACCGTTGCTCCCGCCATTTTTCATCCCTACCATTTTCTGTGGCTGCAACTATAATGTGTATTTTGGGCTTGAATTAGTACAACATCCTCTTCGAAAAAACAACATTGCTGTTTTTGCATAAATTGATGATTGCTTTCAAGTATTGGGCCAATTTTTAGATTGATGGAGAATCAATCCATTCAATACTGCTTCGAGGGTTTTCGTAAAAGGATCGGATTTTAGGTATTTCTCCTGATTTCGGATTCGTGGCTAATTCAACTATTTTAGCCTTTTGAAGCGTAAAATGAACCCAAAAGAAGGCGAAGAATGAAGATAGTGACGTACAACGTAAACGGGCTGAGACCTCGAATCTCACAGTTCGGCTCTCTTCGCAAATTGCTCGATTCCTTTGACGCCGACATCATCTGCTTCCAGGTTTCTCCAGCATCCTTTCTCTATCCTCCTATACAGTCATTGCCTATGTTTTGATGCTTAATTTTAAACCAATTTCGTTGATTGCTTCTTCATCAATTCTATCGATCTGACGCGAAGGAAACAAAGCTCTCGAGGCAAGAGTTTAGAGCTGATTTGGTGCAGGCTGAGGGCTACGAGTCCTTTATCTCTTGCACTCGCACTACTGAGAAAGGCCGAACTGGATATTCTGGTCATCATCTTCTTCTCTTTATGTTTCGTCTGTATATTTTTTTTCTGCGGCCGTTAATCTAACTCTAATTGCGTATTAGAACTAATTTCCAGCAAACACATTCATGAAATAGTGGATTTTTGTTTTCTTCTGCAAAATATCTAAATAAAATAGCTGGCTTTTTTACTAGGCCACGGAAATAAATAGTATAATCAAAGTTCTTATATGAGCCACCTTCTGCAAGGTTTGTCATCTATAACCATCACACGTCTCTTCTCAAGGTCTAAAAATTGATTCCAGAGGTGAAATAATTATGATGTATTTGAGTTATTTTAAAGGTGGAATCAATTTCATTTATGAACATGAAAACCATGTTAAAGGGTCCAGATTGTATGTATAATGGTTGATTACTGAGACTCCTTTTGTGCACGTGACGCGATTTTGATATTTTAAATGCAAAGCATCGTCTTTTATTCATTAATTGCTCTGTAAACTACCAAAATGAATTTGTAGATAATGATAACTACAGCTGCTTCGCCTGGGTATTTGACTCCTTAGTAAGTCCAGTATAGTATGTGAGTTAGGCTTTATGAGCTAAGCAGTTGTTATAATGGTTAGGGATATGATGCATTTTGCTTCTGTAAAATAGGTACTTTTTAAATATTTAAAAAGCGAAATTTGCAGCCTAACTGGTTCTATAACTCTGGAAATGCATTTTCTCCCTTTTTATCTGGGATCTGCTTATGTTATCTTGAGAACCAGGTGCATCTAGTTTACATATATTTCTTTTTTAACTAGGTGTGGCGACATTTTGCCGTGTCAACTCTGTGTTTTCGAGTGATGAGGTATCTTTGCCAGTTTCTGCCGAGGAGGGCTTTACTGGTGTTCTTAAGGATTTCTCAGGTTCAGGGTACAGGAATATTGAATATTCACCACTAATGGCAGAAGATGTTTCTGCTGATGAGCTTCTGAAAATTGATGGTGAAGGACGTTGTATAATAACTGACCATGAACATTTTGGTAAGTGACATAATTCTAGTATACTGCAATGGGAGAGCTCCCTATGAAGGCTTATTCTCTGCACAATTGACTTTCAGAATCGACAGTAGCCACTGCGACACTTAAGTAACAGATGGATGTTTTCTTCTTCAGTTCTTTTCAATATATATGGCCCTAGAGCTGTAGCTGATGATACGCAAAGAATCCAATTCAAGCTTGATTTTTACAACATACTGCAGGTAAGGATTCGTACCTTTTGCTTGAACATTATGCATTTTGATATGATAAGTTAAAGCGCTGGTGTAGAGATGCCTGTACAAGTACTGGAATGTATCACTTATTCTGCTCTGATCATAGCAGCAAGTGAATGAGAATTTAATACTGGGACATAGCATTCAACCCTTTATTATTGTTATTTTCAACTTCCTTATCATTGTCATCTGTGATGCAATATTATAAGTTAATTTGTTCCTTTGGATCAGTTGATGCTATTAATAGTATAACAGGCTTTTCAATTTAGTTGGTTGATTCTCTGATAAGGTTTGTGCTTTTACAATAATATTGCTGATTTTGTTTTAGAAAAGGTGGGAATCTCTTCTAGATCAAGGGCGGAGAATATTTGTTGTTGGGGACCTCAACATTGCCCCCTATGCGATAGATCGTTGTGATGCTGGGCCAGATTTCGAGAAAAACGAGTGAGTTGCTTTCTGAATTTTTTCCCCTCTTTCTGATGAGTACATATTTTGATGTAAGTGAAGGTTTGTGGTATATTACTGGAAATAGATTACTATAATAAAATTTTCAATTTTGCAGGTTTAGAACTTGGTTTAGATCTTTGCTGGTGGAAAATGGAGGTGGCTTTTTTGATGTTTTCCGGGAAAAACATCCTCAGAGGTTCAAAAGACTCTTGACTTTAGTAGTTATTCTTACTGGTGGAATGATCATATCAATTGTGATAAATACATGTATGCAATCAACTACCATGTGCTGTTTGTTTGTTTCTTACTATCTTACTAACACCTTTTGTTTTCTAATTATATAATAGAAGAGAAGCCTACACCTGCTGGTCGACAAATAGTGGTGCAGAGGAGTTCAACTTTGGGTCACGTATTGACCACATTCTTGGTGCTGGGCCGTGCTTACATAAAGAAGAAAATCAAGAACATAGCCTCATCACTTGCCATGTTAAAGAGTGCGACATATTAGAGCAGTTTAAACGTTGGAAACCTGGTAGTACACCCAGGTAAGTAGTGGATATAGTAAAAAATGTCATTTTGGGTCTTTTGGTGGCAAGATCATGCTTTTCTGGTTAAAGCATTTGTTGCAGTTCCCTATGTGTTTGCAAAGTTTTGGACATAAAACATGCCTGTGTTTTTCTATTTAACATTTCCCTTCTATTCTTCATTTCTATTTGGAAACTTCTAGGCATAAAGAACAAAAGACGAGAAATGGAAAAATGGAGGGCTCGGATCATGCTCCTGTCTACATGAGCTTGGTAGATATCCCCAATATTCAGAAACACAATACTCCTTCACTGTCTACTAGATATTGTCCCCAGGTCTATGGATGTCAGCAGACACTAGGTGCTGATTTCTCATAATTACTTAACCATATATGATATATCTCAAGAAAATGTGACCATGTGCATTTTGAGTGTTATTGCATCATTTGATTTGGCACTACATGAATTTGTGAAAAGGCATTTAAAAGGTATTTTGTTGTATATAGACCGATATTGACTTTAAGGAAAACTCCTTTGATTTTATGCTTAGTTTAGTTTTTTATGTAGAGTTTGTTCTAGTTTATTTGACTATTGTGGATTACACACTTTAATATCTTTTCTTAACTGTATTAAATTATCTATTACTACTTGAATTGAATTGATAATCTGAATTATGATTTCAATAATTTAACATGTGAAATATTATGGCATATTTGCGTATTCTTTTGGTTGCCAATTAGTTTTTTTTAGGTATTTAGTACTCGTACAAAATTATATCAAGAAATATATGATTTGTAAGTGTTCGCACTGAAACTACTATGTAACACTTTCAAAATATGAAGAATATTAGTGAAATGTTGCAAGGTTATTGTACTGAACCATTGATTTCTGAATGCTAAAATATAATTGAATTAATCTAACAACTTTATATTAATATAAAATTTTATTTTCAAAAATATGCATAATTCTTTTCCATTTTTATACTACTGCTAGTCCATTAGTTGGGCTCTCATTCCTCACAATCAACATCCTCTACTATAATCAAGCTGTTTGCTTAACCATGATGCCCAATTTAGACACTGTACAATGCTATTCGCAATTAATCACTGAGTTTTAGAAAGGTAGCGGACACTTGAGAGAACTTATCCACAGATTGTCTAGGGTGAAGGCGGTTTAGGATTTAGTTTTGTGTTCCTCTGCTCCTAGGCATTTTGCACTGTACACGTGAATATCTTTGCAACTTTGTATACTAACATAAACTAGTAGATATGTTCTCACAACTGTTATCCACGTCTCATGGTTTACAGTGTCGATGTTTGCGAGAAGGCAATCTGCAGAAGATAGTAACTTATCTGGAGGATCCAGTTCCATTTCAGATGATAATGACGTCTTCGAGAAGTGCAGTCAACTCAATAAAAGACCTCTCCATTCATGTAGCTCAGCTTCATCAGACTTCATCCATCAAGGCGTACTTTGTACATCAGGTGTCTGTTACAAAGAATCATTTAAAGAACCATCTTCTGGCTCACAGACTTCCTCTACAATTGGTCATACTAAATCCTCAGTGGTTTGCAAGAAAAAAGCAAGAAAAAGTCAATCGTCTCAGGCTCAGCTTTCACTGAAGTCATTTTTCCAGAAAACAGTAGGTGGTTGTAGTGACTCAAGCAGCTTTTCTTCTGATAAGGAGCTTACTCAAGAAGATATCTCCATTGGTGAACCAAATGAAACATTCACTGAAGGTAGTGAACATGATGATGTGAAGGAATTGCAGGCAAAACAATGTGCATTAGTGCATGAGGATATGTCTCAACCTGCTGAAAAGAAGAAGAATAATGCAGCCCTAGTTGAATGGCAAAGGATTCAACAGCTTATGCAAACTAGCATACCTCTTTGCAAGGGCCACAAGGAACCTTGTGTCTCCCGCATAGTGAAGAAACCAGGACCTACTTTAGGGCAACGATTTTATGCATGTGCACGTGCAGAGGTATCAATTCACGTGCTCTATGTGTATATGTCTGGCTTTTAAGTTTGTTGAAAATGATAGATTAAAACTTTTATCTTAGTGATGCCTACTATAAAAAGTTTCTATTTTCATAGTTGGTTACGCACTGTATAGTGATAGTTACATCAAATAGTCTGTCCCGTAATAGATATGTGTATTCATTGCACGATTCACATCCGACATCCGACAGTAAAGCTAATTCTGCAGCTTCATTATAGATAGCTCCTTTTTGGTATATAACTTTGATTCCTTCTTGCATTCATGTTAGGAGCGAGCTAACTTTTAGAAAGAAAAAAAGTTAAATAAAAGGGGTAGAAGTTGGATGGGTTTGTAAAAAAGTCTAAGTTGCTCATTGAACTAGAAATGGTAGTTATTGAGCCACTAACTTCAACTAAAATGTTGTTATTTATTGTAGGCATAAAACAATGTAGATATAGTTCATCATTATGTGCAATGATGACCTAGAACCTGCTGTTGTGTCCTAAACTTTGAGCTAATAACTTATAGAGAGAACCGCAAGCAAAAGTTGATGTAGCACACTCTTAACCTCAACTTCTTTAGCCAGACACCAAGTCACAAACAAAAGTTTCCCTTGGGTCTGTTTCTTTTGTTCTGGGTACTCCGCTTGGCGCTTGGTGGTGCTTGTCCTTTGCTTAACAGGTACAAGTTCAGTTTACATTGATTGCATGCGGATTTACTCTCTCCCATGCTTTAGGACATATATAGTGTTTACATATGGACAGGTTTGGGGGGCTAATAAAACTAGGATCAACTAATAAAAAAGTTTATGTGCACAAATATATTTTTCTTGATGGAAATTTATACATTTCAGGGACCGGCATCTAATCCAGAAGCAAACTGTGGATTCTTTAAATGGGCTACTGCAAAGTCAAAGAACAAAAGATGATTTTGATGGAACAAACCATGAAGATCTTGATCAATATTAACATTCAGCTATGAAACTAAGTGAGACTTCTCAAGCTCCCTCTGTTGTCTAAGAAGGTACCAAATTTAGTTAATAATGTTTTAATTTTGCATTTTTGTTGAAGGCGCAATTGCGTTGTACTTTTTAGTAATTATGCTTCTTGTACTTCTTAAAATTGTTTAACAGAAATTATAAACAAGATAAAATTGATGTGTTTCAGTAAACTTGCTTAAACCATCTCTGTCCTGACTTTTCAATTTTTTTGGGGAACCCAAGATCAACCCATCAGCTTGCTAACCAGCAAATTTTGATTTTGAGTTCGGTTTATCAGCTGAGAGGTTACAGTCTTGTAGATTTCTTGTGGCACTTCAACACCCTTAGGCATCACAAAAACCAATTAACCTAGTTAATTCTCCTGATTCTAGACGATCCTTCTTGAGTTAAGAATGTAAATCTTCGTGCACGCGGACCAAACTTGCTCTTTCGTATCAACAAAGGTTCTTTATTTATATGGCCTTAACTTTTCGTGACGTGGATACGGCTTTCCATATCTGAAGTGGGTCGTAGTTTATCATGTGTCCAATAGGCAAAGAAAAGTTTGTTGTATTCTACTTGCCTGATTATTTTCATGATGGTCTAATGTTTAATTTTTATGTATTCTGTGTGAGTGCACATGGCTTTCATATGGTGCCCACAAACATTTCATAGTCCATTTTGGCCCTCTCGTAATAACCTCAACAGCAGATGCCCAAGATAGCAAGAGATGTGACATGTTTTTGTATGGTTGTGAGATGTAAAAAAAAGTATGTTGGGCTATAGAGCGCAATAAGGGCACGTCTTTGGTATAATCACATAATCGTCTTCCAAAACGATGTGTATCACAACTCTTTGTTACTGGTTATCATTGTGAACTTATCAAAATATGGCTGCTTGAACATGATACGTCGCACAGTGTATCTTGCAGGAAAACATTGCAGGTGTATTCTATTTTGCCCGATTGGAGAAAAGAGCATCATTTA
This sequence comes from Salvia miltiorrhiza, assembly GCF_028751815.1. NCBI lineage: Eukaryota > Viridiplantae > Streptophyta > Magnoliopsida > Lamiales > Lamiaceae > Salvia > Salvia miltiorrhiza. Next base: position 18,330,011 of record NC_080394.1, on the reverse strand, counting down.
GGAAATCGGAACTGGAGAATCCATCCAAGTTGCACGCCAGGCAGGCCCGGTAAGCCCCTCTAGAAGGGTCTAGCTTTTGGCCCTCCCCAATGATGCTCGTGATGTTGATATATCAAATTTGGATGCATTACTAATACTATTTTTGAATGTATTCTTACTATATGTGCCACACATTTATATGACACTTCCCAAGTGTGGACAAGCTATATTATTGAATGAGGACAATATTCACAATACATACATTTTAGTACGGTGAGTTACAGCTGCCTTTATCCAAGAGACATAAAGGTCTGTTATATTTAGAAGTTTGCTGATGAACAACTGTATTTTTTTTACGAATAATGTGGCACGATTGCTCTCGTCTAATCCGTTTTCTCTCATCAATCATCACATGTTACTATACCCAGTTCTTTTCACACATGTTTGCAGACAATGGCATGTTCTGTTTCAGACATTTTCATAGACATACATTCTCTATAAATATTCCATTTACAGACGCAACACCCGCGTGTATATATGATGCATGTTTGCTTTGCATATACACTATTACTATTATTGTAACAATTGATGTAAGTTTGTAGTGGGAGTGTAATTTTGTTTGAGTTGGAGTTGGAGAGGAGTGAGTCTTGGACTTGGCAATATAGAATTCACTGTAGTATTATTAGCATCTGCATCCCTAAAGGAATGTCAACTTTTGTTGTAATAATATTAATGTGTGGAAACAATATTCAAAGCTGTCTTAAAACATACAAATAGGAGTAGTAGATAGCATTTGAATGAGTGATGAGAGCCATAATAGCGTCATAGCTACAGCTGGGGCTTTGAATGGTTAATTCCCTTTGAAATTTTCCATATTCTCATCCTTCAAATAGCATTTCAATTATAGATTTTCTTTCCTAATTTTATTAGGCGGCCGTTAACGGTTAGCCCTCCAAAACAATGTTGCTTCCAGCTTACATACATTTTATTATAAAATATGGACCAACAAAAAAGACAAAATCAGCCTTATATAAAATTTCAGTATAATTACAAATCTTAGCCCTAACTCTCTCTCTCTCTCACACACACACACACACACACACACGCACACGCGGTGCCTTCCACACCAGTCTTCAGCGTGCCACGTGAAATTTTCGGTGCTGAAATTTTGGGCTCAACACAATTTGCAAAAATATTGAAATATTATGTATAAATTTTTCATGCTTTCAATATTTATAATGTTATTATAAAAATATTAAAACGTTATGCCTAATGTTTTTAATATGTTAAACGTTGTTGTAATAGTATTGCAAAAATGTCGACAGTGTTTGGTATTTACCCTTATATCGTTTTTTTCTTAAACGGAAGAAATTAACTTAAATGGTAGAACAGTCAGTAATTAGAGTGTGTTTAGTTTCGTAAGATATTTTTCTCAGTTTTTCGTTTCTTTTTATAGAACCATTTTTTCTCAATTTTGATGGTGTGTGAATTAGCGCATCCTTTTCTTAAACTGCATTTAATTAAGCGTACATAATTTTTACTTATTTTTTAAAGAAAATTAAGTGTAAATATTATATTAGAAAAAGAGAATGGAATACCCGTTAAGCCGTTAACCGGGGCCGAGATTGCTCTCTGTCTCACATAAGGGTGCCGTGATTTAAGGGCGACACTTACAAATTTAAAATAACTACTCACTATTGTGAACAGAAGTATGAGTTTATTAGTTTTTTTTAATGAAAAAATTTGGTTATAGTAGGAAATTGGTTATTGAGTTTATCAATATTTGACTAATTTTTTAATACTGAAAATATTTAATTAGCATAATTAAATGGCATATGACATGATCGTTCTACGTCTCGAGTAGATGAACGTAGTATATTTATTTACTCAAAATCGATTTTCGATGAGTGAGAAATAATTATTAAAGTTGGGTACTTGAAATAAAGAGTTGTGTGAAAGAGATAAGCATTAAAGATATATTAATGCTTATCTCACATTGATTTGTGGACAATAATTAATACAATATATAAGTCATTACATCGGTACATGTAATAAAACTGTGTGTACATGTGATGGGTTGTAAAGCTCGGACGTGCGCGCCGCCGCTCTCCCGGCCTTGGCTCCCGGCGTCTGGTCCCCGGCCTCGGCCTCGGCCGTGGACTTGGACTTGGATCTTGGTCTGTGTGCCAGACCTTTGCCCCCAACAGATTTGTTATTTTGGATTACCGATTCCTCGACCTTAAGAGATCGAGGCCCAATATGTTGGGCCCGTACGTGCACACGGGGATCCGTTCCCGTCGGGAGGACCCTTGGTCTCCTGTCTCACAACTTGAAACTCCCGTCATTATGGGACGAGAGGGAGTTACATGGCTGGATTCAAACAACCTGCTGTTACACCTGTAACTCCCAACAGCCTTTGAATTTCCCTTAATGAGAGTAATGACTGTAGGCTCCCTCATGGATGGACCGTGTCTATAAATAGGATAATCACACCCTGCATCAATACACTAGAAATTATGCATAACAAGCACTCTCTGCACTCCTGCATTCATATAGTCCAGAGCTCTGTTCTCGCTTCATTCCAGTTCGCCCAAGCTCGTTTGTCTGTGGTGCTGCTACCCACGAGACGAAGTCGTTTTATCTTTGGAGACGACACGCCAAATCGTGAGCACTATCGGGGCATATCTCGTCTTGCGGACAAAGGATTCTCCTCAACTCGGCCTGCTGTTTTCCTGGTTTCTTTTCTGTAACTTCAATTATGTTTAGTTCATTGTAGTTATGATCTTCTACCTTTCCATTTCATGGTAATCGCCAGCAAGCAGGCCTTATTTCCATCATTTATTAGTTTTACTCTGATTTATTCGAGAGATAGTTTCTTGTACATCTGTTCGCACCGTGCGGATAGATTCGACCTGCGTCCCGCTCTGCAGCCTTGACTCGCGCTCCCTTTCCTACCCCAAACCTTACTTTTCAATTGTCCTCCTCCATCTTCTCGCTCTCTCTCTCTCTCTTTCCCCGTCTTCTCGACTCTCGTTCTTTTCCCTGCTTGACAATTCCGCTGGTTTTCGTCACCTATGGCGCATCGAGTGTTGCGGTGCTTCTTCCCCCTCTTTTCTTTCCTACTTCTTCCCCTAATTTCAAAATTCCCAAATTTCTAGGGTTTCAATTTTTTTTTTCTCTATGATTCTCGATTCTCCGGTAAGCATCATTGTCGTTGTTGCGCCTTTCCTGACTGATCGCGACCTCTTGAAGTCGTGATGTTACGTTTCTCGTCTGTCTCTCACTTTGTATTCTCTCTATGTGCTCTTTGTTCTCTCTCTATCGTTTATGGCGGTCGCTTTAAATCCTGCTGACGACAAACCTTTTCATGATCCTTCGCAGCCAAATAATCAACGGCAAGCTACTCCACATCAACAACACTTGTAGCGCGCAACACTTGGAACGACTTATACGAATTAGGTTTTTTCGTATCATTTGTCCCAAGAACTGGTGGGGTCTCTTGGGACGAATGGTACGAATTTGTCCATTCATATCATTCGTACCAAAATCTAGCGCACAACACTTGGTAGGAGTGGTACGAATTGGTCCATATTCATCCGAAGAATCGACGCACAATACTTGGTGAGAGTCAGGCACCCAGCATCATGACATGCTTGGTACGAATAATTCCATTTCGTACAACTGAATGGAATATCATGAATAGATCTGGAAAATAAGTTTTTTTTAATGAAGAAACACAAAACTCGACTGGTCGAAAAAGTATATTCAAAACCTAAATCGAAAAAGGAGGTAAAACACAAAAGTAGCTGGAAAAGTATACGGAGAAGATGACCGAAAAAGTACATAGAGAAGATAATCGAAAAGTAAATAAGGAGAACAAAACTTTTAGAAAAATAAACACCTGATAATATGAACCCCGTTGTCGGAGAAAATCACCAACACTGGAAGGAGCTGAGTTTGAAAAAGAGAAGAGAGAGAGAGAGAGAGAGAGAGAAAGAGAGAAATATCAAACTCGTATTTTGCTTACTTAACCTTAGGTTAATTTAATTTGATGAAAGAAATAATTTTTTCCCGAACCTCTCCTACTTTATTTGATCTGGAGAATTAGAGGATTGGGAATGAATTGTTTGTAAAAATTGACCAAATGAAAGAGAAAGATATGAGAAGTAAAAGTAAAGGCAAATTGATGCCTTTAGCATAAAATTGACTAGTATTTATAGAAACTATGTTTGTGGACAACTATTGATTTTCACTAACTTGAATAAACATTTTGCTCTATTAACATTATATATAATAGATACCAACCCTACCCATATCTATAAATATAATTAAAAATATAATTTTAACTGAGCATGTGTGAGTTTAATATAGACAAAAAAAAAAAAGAATTCACAATAATAAAACTGATATTATGAAAAAGAAAATAAAATAAGTTAAAAATCAATATAAAAATAAAAAAGAATTGAAAAATAGATTTATTTAAACAAAATGAGAGGGGGGCGAATTTTGCAAAGTTTTAATCTTTAAATAAAGTATAACTTTTAAACTTTAAATCTAATACTTGTATAAAATATATAAAATTAAAGCACTTGTCATGATTTTTAAGTTGATATGCTTACATAAATTGCAGATACCATCCAATCTATACTATATTAAAAAAAATATTAAATCTATTTTTAAAATTTGTGTGATAAATGAAAGGTGACTATTTTGATGGGACGGAGGGAGTGTATCTTACTTCAAGACTATTTTATGAGGGAGTTTTTTTCTACGCAATATGTGATAATGTGTAGTATATTTGACTGATATGTCTTTTACTATATATATACCATGTTAATATTGTATTTGCTAACATGTACGATAATATTTTTAATATATAATCTATTATTTGATATGATATATTAAATGGTTATAATTATTATTTGTATTACGTATATTGATGGTACACATAATCAATTTGTATAATGTTTCGAACTTTAAATTTATAAAATACTCCCTCCGTCCCTAAAATAACTTCATCTTTTTCCATTTTGGGACGTCCCCCAAATAACTTCCTCTTTCTTTCTTTCCATTTTTGGAAACCTACCCCACCACTAATAATACTTTATTTATTCTTACTTTTCACTTTTCACCACTCTCAATACTAATTATAACACTTTCACAACTTCCAATAATAATTATATCACTTTTTCTCCACTATCAATACACTTTACAACTTTTTATTAAAACCCGTGCCGTCCCCAAAGAGGAAGCCATTTCAGGGACGGAGGGAATATATATTTTATACAAATCAAAATATATTAAAATACTATAAATATATTATACTCACAAATTATATTATTGGATTGTACTTATTTGGTTATTGATTTATAATAACATGATTATTATTTGATATATAATAGAATATGTATCTTGTATCTAAAAAATAATAATGAGGCGACACTATTTATGAGACGTCCTTTAAAAATTAAGACACCACATATATCGAACATAAAAATTTATAATTTAAAATAGGATTAATTGCCGCTAAATCCACGTACTCTTTGGTTTTGGGGTTTTTTCCCATGACCAAATTTTTTTACTTAAAAATGCATGAATTGAAAAATTGGTAGGGAATTTCCCTCGCATTCGTCTTTTCCCCCAAATTAAATCTGAGCTGGCAGTCGAAAAATCAGTGTGTACTTGTCGTCCGATTATTGAAACTATGAGGTTTGACATTCAACTAAAACGATGTTGTTTAAGTTGTTGATGTTGAGAAATTAACCCAAAAATTAGGGTTTGTCTGCATTTCATGTTTGTAAACGCGATTTAGGGTTCTTAGAGCACACCCATGGATTTTTACTGGAGCACAAGCTCGAATTCAGAAGCTAAACAATCATGTAGACGGAGAGGGATGTTCCGATGGAGAGGTAGGGGCTGGTTTGCAAGGGTTTTGCAGCAGCGCACAACTCTCTTTCTCTTTCTCGGACGTGCAGACGTGTGCATACACACACACATGATGGCCAACACGGTGGTGACCGAGAAGACAGAGGAAGAGCTTCGGAAAGAGATCGATGAACTCCGCCACTAACAGCAGGAGGTACTTCTTTGTATATACAAAACCCTCGCAAACCAGCTCCTACCCGTGTTAATCTGAAAATTAACATACTCAAAACAATTGCACAAAATCTGGAAAATAAGGCAGAGTAGAAATTGTAATTGCTTTCCTTAGGGTTTTCAAATTTTATGATTATTGCATAGATGGAAAATTGATCTTATGTGGCGTCCATGTAATGTTTTAAACTTAACATCTGGACTAAATTTCGACACATTGGATCTGAGTCGGTGGGCGGAAAATGAATGCGAGGAAATTCCCTACCAATTATCCAATTCATGTATTTTTAAGTAAAATTTTTTGATCATGAGAAAAAACCCAAAAACCAAAAAGTACGTAGATTTTACGACAATTAACCATTTAAAATAAAATAATTCCTTCCAAATTTTCGTAGAGCAAAACTTCCCATTTATTGTACTTTTATTCTTTTCCCCATTCAGTTGACTCGAGAGACTTTTCTCATTTCTTTATCCCCAACATAACTAGTTACGTTCATCTTTTCCCATAACATTACTGCATCAACAAATTTGTGACATTTCATTCACAAAAATTATGTCATATTATAATTGAATTTTTATAATTGATTCATTTGAATTAAGTTCTTCAATTATTATTATTATTATTATTATTATTATTATTATTATTATTATTATTATTATTATTATTATTATTAAATGGCATACCCACTTAAAATTGCAGTCAATTATTACACAACGTAAAATATGACCCAAATTTATGAGAAATTCTAGTCAACTTTACAAATGTTTTTTTTATGAGAGGAGCCAACTTTACAAATGTTTGAAAATCATATTCCCAAGTTTTAACGAACTAACTAGGACAACTTGTTAATTCGTTCTATTTTACTTTTCCATACATCAAATCAGAACTCTTATCACCCAAATTTTGCCAACATATCACATTTGATACATTCCTCACGTAAACCGGCACACACCACAGCTCTCCCTCCCCTAAATTAAAATAAAAAAATGGCATTAAAATAATAAAAATAAAAGGCCCTATAATAATTATAAAAATAAGTGAGATGACGTGTAGTTTATTTACAGAATAAGCACAACCATAGCATCTGCTGAAAAATGAAAACAAAATAAAATAATTGTAACGTAAAATGCTATACATGTAAGATGTGCTGTCATGACGAATTTAATTTAGTGGGTAAAATTTGATTACTTCAACACCAGAATTTGTTAACAGTTGACCATTTTGTGGTGGTTGGGCTAAAGAGTGGCCACATTGTCAGAAATAGGGTTTTCTTAAACATGACAGCCGATTATACATTAAATTAAATAAAATTAATCGTCATATTATTACATACGTGTGACAATCCATCTTTACAGCCCATATTTCGTAAATTTTGTTTTCATTTTCTTGCTGTAAATCTTCCAATTTTGTTAGCCTTTTTTAGGAGAGGGTTTATTTTGATCTAAGAAAAGCCGCGTTTGACCTTGTAAACCCCGTCGTCTTCATTTCTTCTCGTCTATCATAGAAATTCGATCTTTTCTTGCACGAATAAATCCAAATTCCCAATCTTGATGCACTCCCGTCGATTTTCTTCAACATCCCAGTTCTAAAAGTCCAATCTTTTTTCGATTGGATCTTTTTCTTTTTGAATTGTTTGGTTTGTGCGATGGGGGATTTGGTGAAGCAGACGCTGGCGACGCCGATCCAGCTGACGGACCAGGTGATAAAGGCGGCGGACGAGGCGGCGACGTTCAAGCAGGAGTGCGCGGAGCTGAAATCGAAGACGGAGAAGCTGGCGGCCCTGCTCCGGCAGGCGGCGCGTGCGAGCAACGACCTGTACGAGAGGCCGACGCGGCGCATTCTGGACGAGACGGAGCAGGTGCTGGACAAGGCGCTGGCGCTGGTGCTCAAGTGCCGCGGCAACGGCCTGATGAAGCGCGTGTTCACCATCATCCCCGCCGCCGCCTTCCGCAAGATGTCGTCGCAGCTGGAGAACTCCATCGGCGACGTGTCGTGGCTCCTCCGCGTGTCGGCCTCCGCCGACGACCGCGCCGACGAGTACCTGGGGCTGCCACCCATCGCCGCCAACGAGCCCATCCTCGGCCTCATCTGGGAGCAGATCGCCATCCTCTACACGGGCTCCGTCGACGACCGCGGCGACGCGGCGGCGTCCCTGGTGTCCCTGGCCCGCGACAACGACCGCTACGGCAAGCTCATCATCGAGGAGGGGGGCGTCGGCCCCCTCCTCAGATTAGTGAAAGAAGGCAAACAAGAGGGCCAAGAAAACGCCGCCCGCGCCATCGGGCTCCTCGGGCGGGACCCCGAGAGCGTCGAGCACATGACCCACGCCGGCGTCTGCTCCGTCTTCGCCAAGATCCTCAAGGAGGGCCCCATGAAGGTGCAGGCCGTCGTCGCCTGGGCCGTCGCCGAGCTCGCCGCCCATTTCCCCAAATGCCAAGATCTCTTCGCTCAACACAATATCATCAGACTTCTTGTTAGCCACCTCGCCTTCGAGACCGTGCAGGAGCACAGCAAATACTCCGTCGTCAGCAAAGCCACCTCGATGCACGCCGCCGTCGTCCTTGCCAGCACTAACGCCGCCGATCACCATCATTTGGATGAGGACAAACCCTTGATGCCGCGCCCTTTAGGCGCCAACAAGCAGCCTAATCAGATGTACAACGTCGTCATGTCCGCCGGCGGTGGCGGTGGCAATGGGAAGGTGAATTCCCTCCACAACAACCACCTCCACCACCCGAGCATATCCCTCTCCGGCGCCAGCAACCGCGCCAGAGAAATGGAGGACCCCGCCACCAAGGCGCAGATGAAGGCGATGGCGGCGCGGGCCCTTTGGCATCTCGCCAAGGGCAACTCCGCCATCTGCCGGAGCATCACAGAATCGCGAGCATTGCTCTGCTTCGCGGTTCTGTTGGAGAAGGGCCCGGCCGAGGTGCAGTACACCTCGGCCATGGCCCTGATGGAGATCACGGCGGTGGCAGAGGGGGACGCGGAGCTGAGAAGGTCGGCCTTCAAGCCCAACTCCCCGGCGTGCAAAGCCGCCGTGGATCAGCTCTTCCGGATCCTGGAAAAGGGGGAATCGGAGCTCCTGATCCCCTGCATTAAAGCCATAGGCAACTTAGCTAGGACTTTTAAGGCCACCGAGACCAGGATGATTAGCCCTTTAGTTAGACTGCTCGACGAGAGGGAGGCCGAGGTGTCACGAGAGGCGTGCGTCGCCCTCACCAAGTTCGCCTGCCCGGAGAACTACCTCCACCTCGACCACGCCAAGGCCATCATCCAGGCCGGGGGCGCCAAGCACCTCGTGCAGCTCGTCTACTTCGAGCAGCTCGTGCAGAGCTCCGCGCTTGTCCTGCTTTGCAACATTGCTATGCACGTCCCCGACAGCGAGGACCTGGCACGGGCTGAGGTGCTGACAGTGCTCGAGTGGGCGTCCAAGCAGGCTGCCCTGTGCCAGCTCGAGGAAGTCGAGAGGCTGCTGCCGGAGGCCAAGGGGAAGCTTGAGCTCTATCAGTCCAGAGGCTCCAGGGGGTTCCACTGATCATCACATTTCTTTCAATTTTTTGGTTATTCATCTTGCTTTTTTGCCACTACTTGTATCATTCTGTTTTCATTCATATGGAGTGTATATAGCATTAGTTGGTGCCTGTGATTCTTTATAAAAAAAAGGAATGTCAAGAATTGGTTTTTTTATTGGACTTGTGATTCATCTGCTGTTAGTTTATGGAAATTTTGATGAACAATTAGAGTTTCTCAAGAATGTGTCTGAATAGGAATTGCTATGGACATGTAGGTGAAAACTAACAGCAAAATCAATGGATTGGTGTAGTAGATGGAGAATGTTGGGAAATCAATGAATTCATGTTTCATCACATTATAAATAGATTGATGTGATTCCAACATGTAGTATATTTTAGATTGTCTTGGTTATGCCAAAGGCACCAAGTCGAAGAAGAGAGTTGGAACTTGAAATGCATGCAAATTTTGAAAACGATTTCATCTTTCAATTTTGGTGTGCTGGTTGATTATCATTCATCAAAATATTGGGATCTGAACTTCTTCTTGGAAATGATACACGGTGACAAATTTTTAGGCCTACCATAGATATCATTGTCTTGTCACGTAATTTAAGCACTACAAATGATAAATTGGTGCCAAAATTTCTGGTCAAATACTGTTGATAATCATGTGCAACAAAGAGCATTTAGATTTTTGCTCCAAAACGTCATTTTTGTTGTAGGAAATATACCACTTGGAGCTGGAGATATAAATGACAATAAATGCTATCCTAGAGTAGCATTGTCACAATTGTCATAGTCATGATACACTGGTAGATTTTAATATAAATAATACTCATGTTGATTCTGTGAAACTAATAGTCCACTTATGTAATCAATTTAAAACTATTCAATATCAGTATTTCTCATAGAACCCTCAATTCGACACTATTACTACCTTTTTAAATATCACAAAAAACCAACTCCAAAAGAGAAAAGAGTTACTAATTTACTATATACTATTATTTTCCTCAAAAATATTACGTTTTCCTTGTAAACACTTACGAAGTTCTAAGACGTGAACGTCCACCACACGTTTTTTTTTAATGTGTAGTTTATGTTTTATTTGTATTTTGTAACGATGGATCTAACAGAGTAGCACTATTAAGACCTTTATCGAAAAAATTAAGCATACCCCCAATACGACATATATAATATCCACTATTGCTCTTAACTTGAGTAAAAAAGATAAAGTAGATTGAATCAATTTTATAAGAATAGAGTGTTTTGTAGTAACAATTAAAAAGTGTATCAAAAAGTGTGTCGTTTTTCATTAAACACACCAATACCGTCTTCCAATATTTATTAGCTTAATCTATTTATACGTCAACATCTATAATCTATAATATATTAAAAAGACAACTTTCCATTTAAAATCAATTTCAAATCAATTTTAATTGAAATTCAATTTAAAAATTAAATGACAATTTTATAGTTATAATAAAATTAAAAGTTAATTTATAAACTATATTTTTTCTTTTTTTTCTTTAACTTCTTATTTTTTATTTTATTTCTTTCCAAATCGTGAATTTCGATTAATTATAAAATATTTGATATGTTTTATGTAAATATTTGATTTAAAATATAAAAATTATATTTGTTTAAATATTAAAATTTAAAAAATTCTCTCTCCTCTCTCATCTTTTTGAATAAATTTATTTATTAATCCGCCTAAAAAATTAATTTTTTAATTATTTTTTAATTTTCTTTTTTCTTTTATCTTTTTTTACTTTTCATTATATCAAATTTTATAATTGTGAATTCTTCTTTATTTTTTTATTCAGTCAATATTCAATTCAAATATATTGAGCGAGAATTAATTTTTTATTGTATTTATCAGTATGATAATTGATTTAATATTATTTTAATAGAAATTTTAAAATTTAAAAATATTTTGCCGTGCATCGTAGATGCTTGTATTCCTTTACAATAACAAATATTGAGCATCGAAATTAAACAAACGTGACATACAACCCGACTAATCATATCACAGTGAATTGAATTTGTATTAATTGAACCTAGCCCATCAACTAATGATCTCTAGACTCGTCGAGTACTAATCTCGTGGTTTGAATTAATTGATCATTATAAAAAGGTTTTTTCACATAAATGTGGAAATAAACATGTAGTGATAACCGACTTGTTGGATTGTTGTGTATTACAATCTGGCATAAATGAAGGTTCACGCTTCTCTTTTACCACTCGTATAGTCTATCACTACTTTTTCCAACTTAAAAAAAGTTAAGAATAAAATCTCACCACTTTTTCAAAATGCATGATGATGTTTCGATAAATCAATGCTACATGTGACATCAATTATAAGCAAAATACGGATAATATAATATGATAATCAAATATATGTACATAATTACATAACTACAACTCCCTAAGCATTTTTTGTCAAGTAGCTGAATTTGTGTACTATACATATCGTAAGTAACGTACTTAATGAATATGAAACTAAGTTGTATTCATCTGTACAATATATTTGTGATGTATCAATTTCTTCTTTGAGAAAATAGACTTTTAAGTACTTTTTTTTTGGATCCGTCTGCCCCTATGTCTTTGCTAAGTATTTTGATCATTTATTTCGGAGCAGCAGCCAAGCTAGCACAATGGCCATTTGCCTTCGCTTTCTGGGCCCAAAATAGTTACAATCTTTCCAGCTTGGCTTGTTGAACTCCTAAGTCCTAATTTATTTGCAAAATGAATATTTATAAATGGTGGAATATAGTTCAAAAATAGATAAGTGTTTTGTGGCCATTTCAAAATGAAAAAAATATAAAGTTCTTTCATGAACAGAAAGAGTAATTTGTTGAGAGGGTCTTTCAACTGGGTAACGTAGTAACCATTGGGCCTAGGTTCCTAGCCGAAGCCGAAAGGATGTACCCCAATGTTTGGTTCCGCAATCGGTAAAAATTTATAGTGCTCATTTTCTCAAATTATAAATCATGTAAGTCTTGAATGAGACATTCAAAAACTTGATGCAAATAAACGAATTTTTATTCTACATTTTTAGGCTATATATAAAAAATGTCCAATTTTATTAAAATATGTATTTGCCAAAATTAAGGTGAATGGACTAATATACCATTGAATATTGATTACTCCCTCCATCCACGAAAATAAGACGTAAGGGAGAGTGACACAGATTTTAAGAAAATTTGTGTTGTTTATTTAATGAGTGGAGAAAGGAGCCCATAAATTAAGAAAAGTGGAAAAAGTTAATTAAATTAGTGAATAGAGAAAGTAACCCACAAGCTAATGAGAGGAGAAAGAGCCCACAAATTATTCAAATCATTACTAAAAAGAGGTTAGGTCACATTTTTGTGGATGGACAAAAGTGACAAATTATGTCTTATTTTTGTGGACGGATGCAGTATAAGTTTGCTTGGTTTTTGTGAAAAGGTCTTATAATTTCTTATACAATTGTACTTGTAAAAAAGTGTGAAAAATAATTTACTTCCTCCATTCATAAAAGAACTTCATACGAGGCACTGGCATGAGTTTAAGAAAATGTTGTTGAGTGTATTGAGAGTAATGAAAATGTATTGTAATTAATATTGAGAGTGATGAAAAGTTGAAAAGTAAAGGTATTTATAAGTGGTGGGATATAGTCCAAAAATAGATAGAAAGTTTTTTTTTTGGACCTCCCTGAATAAAAAGGTAAAGGTATAAAGTTCTTTTTTAGATGGAGGGAGTATTACACAATTATTGTACTTCTTGAACAATGATTTCCTTTTATGAGTTATTTTAATTTTAAATAATGCAGGCTGCTCTTTACTAGAACGTCAAAGTAATACTTCATCCGTCCCAACTTTTAGTATCCAACTTTCCTTTTTTGGTCGTCCCACATTTTAGTATCCATTTCTATTTTTGGTAAAAGTAGGTGGGACCCTTACTCCACTTTAATTATTTTAACTCTCACATAAAATGTGGAACCCTTATTCCACTCACAACACATCAATCACTTTATTAAAACTAGTGCCGTTCTCAACTTACCAAAAGTCGGGGACGGAAGGAATACAATATTTAAGACTACCCAATCTCTTAATAATTCTTTTTTCAATAACCCACTATAATCTTCTTTTTTTTTCTATTATTTGTTGTCATATTTTTTAATTATAAAATGCAAATTGACATTATCTCATTTGATTGAAATAAGGTGATTAAAGGTTGGTCTGCAGAATTCTTCAGCAGCCGATTACTAACTTTCTCAATATTTTATAATTTTTTTGGTCCTATAATGATGACCGGTTGTGTTTGATTATGGATAAATATAGCCTAAAATATGATTTTCTGCAATGAAATTTAAGTTGTCGCTAAAAATATTACACAAGCAGAAGCCAGGCGTAAAGAGCAGTTAACTAGTTAGTTAGCATTTGTTACAGATTGTTAGGATATAAAAGCGCAGCTAAGAAGCTGATTTTGTATGTTGAATCATACTACTAGTATTTTTGCCTCAGCAATTATTCAATATATTTTCTTTCATTCAGCGTCTTCATCTTCAATCTCACACGCACGCACTCGCACTAGACTATGGAATGAATCAAGGCCAGGGCTCGTAAATAGGATCGTCTCATCCTAACCCTCTCAAATTGTCCAGTCTACTACTCAAAACCATGAGCTTCACTAAACGATAAACACTTGTTTGATGCAAATGATAAAGCCAAAAGATAGAAAAGAAAAACAACCTTCTTTCTTTTCTCTCATTTGTATTCTCTCCTTTCCTGTGCAAGGAGTTCTACAAATTCCCCTCTTTCTCTCTCTCAATCTATATTGTTATGTTTTTCATTTTCTTTCTTTCTTGAAATTTGGAATTGTATGCAAGCAAATTACCAAAAATAAAATAAAAACCGTTTAGGTCGCATTGCTGGATGAAATAATTAATGGATTATATTTTAAAAACAAACTCATCTATTATAAAATTGTATATTCTTGCTTTGGCAGTCTTTTCCAGCATTCCGATCACCTTCACACCCCTTTCCACGACGATCAACTTGCATGAAGTGGATTCAAGATGAGCATATTGGACTGAAAATCATCATTCTTCACATTCACTTCTTTCTCCCAGCACAAAATTCACACTTGCACTGTTACAGATTAGTTTCATATTATGTAATGTAACCACAACATCTCACTGAATTAACATCAATGTCCTCAACTCCTCATCAAAGCCAAGAAACAACTCATCAAATTTTTATAGCAAAAAGGCTGAACTTGGATCAAGATGTCAAGCACAATATATGCAGCATCAATTTATGAAGCTAGCAGATACAGACAGCATATGCTGATTCAAGAGATACCTGAGAAGATTTGGGAACTCGGAATTGCAGCCTTTCCTCATAAGCTTAGCATTTATCGAGCCCTTGGTATTCTTCTGATGAGCAAAGACATGTAAAGTTCATCATGGCAAATACGAGCCTTATGCGAGCAGTTCATCAAGAAGTTCAAATGCAGGCAACAGCTTCCTCTCTCTACAGATTAAATCAATTAGAACAGTCCATGTAGGAGGATCTGGCTTAAACCCCCTCTCGACCAACCCAAACAATAGCCTAACAGCATCGTTCACCTTTCCTGCATTACAAAGACTAACTAATAACTCATTTGACGTGCCAACATGGGGTACAAAACCCCTGTGCAGCATCAGAGCCAGAAGCTCCACCGCCTTCTCAAGTTCGCCTTCTTTGCACAGAGAATTCAACACGATTCTATAACTAGCCTTGTTAAGATAAACACCATCACTGGGAAGCCTCTGGAGCATGTTAAGAGCCTCATAATATCTGTTTTCCCTGCACAATCCACCCAGAATGACGTTAAATGTTACCTCATCTGCCTTGCATTCTTTTTCTTTCATCTCCTTAAGCAGCTCGATAGCTTCATCCGTTTTGCAAGACCTACACATCCAATTAATCAAAGTGGTGTAAACAACAGTATCGGGACTCAGCCCAGCGGCTTTCATCTCGTTCAACACTTCCTTTGCTTCCTCAAGCTTACCATCCTTACACAGTCCATTCATTAAGGATGAATAATTGAATATATTGGGATGGCATCCATTTTTCTTCATAAATTCCATTATTTTCTTGGCTCCATCTGTTTTCTGTCCACGACAAAATCCATTGATTAAAGCATTATAAGTCAACGCATCCGGCACTATCTGATGCTTAGACACCATTTCCTCGAATAACTGAATTGCATCTTCTAATCTGCCACTTGCACAAAGACCATCAATCACAGTTGAGTAGGTTATCAAATTCGGTGTAGACACTTCAGACTTCTCCATCTCTTTCATCACTCCAAAAGAAGATTCAATATCTCCTTTCCTACAGTGATGTTTGACCAAAATATTAAAGATGCACGTGTTCGGCTCCAAGTGGAAGTCTTTCCGAGTACTCAGGAGAAACTTCCTTGCCAAATCAGTTTCGTTTGCATCAACCAGAAGATTAAGACATGTACTAATAGCTTTCAGGGAGGGCTGTGAACGAACAATAGGCAGTATAGAGTAAAACATTTCAAGCACTCTCTCATGCTTGGATGCTTTAGAGAAATGTTTCATGAGATTAAGGAATATACCTTCATGGAATTTACATGTCTCATAGGTCATCCGATGAAGAACCGCATCAAGGGCCTGATATTTCTTGCACTGAGCGAGCTTATGAAGAATTATCCCATAAGTGGAATTATTGTGCTGAAAACCCCTCTGCGATGATACTTTATTAAATATTTCCAACGCGTTTTCTGGGTTTTTCTCACGTTTTATGAAGTTGATGGCGGACTCATGGCAAATGTATTTGCTTTTCCTAGTAAATACTGTTTCCGTAGCTGTAGTTTCAGCAGGTGTATCTCCTCTGTCTGTGGAGACCTTCAGGTTTTGGAGAGGAGAGACGAACTGAGCTGAAGATGATGATAATGGTTCGACAGATAATAAGTGGCGGCTCTTTCTGGAAACAACGTTCATTGTATCCACATAAATAACTGGATCCCCGATTATATCATCTAGAGAAGTTATCACCTACCTGTAAGCAATCAGAACTGATAAATGAACACAACGAAAGGTGTTACAAACATAAAACGACAAGCACTTATAAGTACAAACATCATAAAATGAACAGGAACCAATCATCACCTTCAAGCTTCATAGATGGCTTATCTTACAGATCTTATAACCTATTATCAAGTTTGTAGAGCAATGTTAGACCTTATTTAAGAAATAAGCTTACTAAATTATTCAAATACTTGCAATATAGAGGGCCAAAATTGAAGGAGTACAGTTTCACAAGATCATGTTTTTAAGAACCTCACAAACACTTAGAAAGATTTAGAACATGCTCAGCTCAATCAAACACAAAAATCTCCTAATGAGTTCACAAATTCAAGCACAACACCATACCACTGATTATTATGCAACAGACAAGGTCAGACTTTGCAGTTTGCAGAATTAGTTCGCTTAAGCCAAAGAAATTAGAACATAAATGAAAACAACACGAACCCTTCAAAACTTACAATTGTCTTCATATAAATGCCGAAAAATCCCACCTTACATTCCTACAAATTCGAATTTGGGAAGAAGGGATTCAATTTCAATTGAGAGTTGTTGCCCGTCACATTATCCCGATTTGTGTGAATGATGAGAGGTGAAAGAAGGGGAAATAATAAGTGCAGAGTTAATCAAGCGAAAGATCAAATGGATTGAGGAAGAAACTCATGAAACTTCACAACTTTAGAAATAAACTATAAACTATGAAAAGAAATGGCGAAAATGAAATACGCAACAAAAGGAAGATAAAGATAAAAGAAAAAAGGGTAATTTTATACAAAACCTCCAAATTTCTCAATATAGCTCTTCATTAAAATATATAGTTGAAAATTTAAAATACTAGTAAATATGCATTTTTACACTTATGGCTTCAAAATTAAATTTTTAATAATTAATTCCAAAAAATATAGCCCCCATTGCCTTTTTCACTTACCTTGAATTTTTCTGGACCACCTTGTTTCCTTCTCTTGTTCTCCACAAGGAAAAGAAAAATATATTAATTGAGTTCGTCGCTAATTCATTTTTCTTAAATGTTTTGTCTAATATGGTCTAATTACTAGTATGCGTAAGTAGGCGAAATTCAAGTCAGACGATTATGATGATGTTTTTCTTGGTGACGATGCCAATAGGGATCAGTGCAGGGATTGGCAGCCCCATTGCTCTAATTGTTGAAGGGATTTTATATTCTCCCAATCACTGGAGAATGAGCAGAAGCCAAATCTCACCAGCTAGGTTCTGATCCTCTCTAAACTTCCAAGACCAAACTCATTCTTCAGCTTATTACAACAATAATCATTTTCCCCCCAAAAACTTATACTGCAACACATTGCAGCAATAGATTAACTATAAAATTAGAGGCAGCAAAAAAAAAAGGCTCCAAATAGATTACATGATAGCTATTCAATTGTATGGAGTTCAATGCTCGAGACTTAAGCATATGATTCATTCTTACTAATTCGAATTTTATAAGAAGTGAAGCAAAAACAGAGCCATGTTTTCCACATTCACTTAAAGAAACTTGGGACGAACACAATCAAAATTGAAATTTCTTCTATACAAATATTTTTTGACAACAAAATTAGCTTCAAATTGATCAATGCATCAAAATATAGCCAGCATTTGCGAGAATAAAATAAAATACAACTCACCGGAAAATAATGCAACAGAGGATTGGCAAGACCAAATATGAAA
Organism: Salvia miltiorrhiza; assembly: GCF_028751815.1. Taxonomy (NCBI): domain Eukaryota; kingdom Viridiplantae; phylum Streptophyta; class Magnoliopsida; order Lamiales; family Lamiaceae; genus Salvia; species Salvia miltiorrhiza. The sequence continues at coordinate 18,311,656 of NC_080394.1, read as the reverse complement.
CAAAAAAACAGGAGGGCGAAGGCGCCGGCGGACAAGCAGGGCGACGGCTGCTACAGTGCGGGTGGAGGGCGGCGGCCGGCGGACGGTGGACGGTACGTGAGCGAGGGACGAGGGTTTTGTGAAAAAGAAAAATAGGAGTGTCTGTGTCTGTGTGCGTAAGCGTAAGAATTGCAATTAGAAAATAGGAATTTTTTAATTTATATATATATATATATATATATAGAGGATTATTCAGCTTAATCGATAATCGAAATTTTTATCTTTATATATATAAAAAGCAAAGTAAATGTAAATAAATTCAATTAGAAGGGTATAATTGGAATTTGAATGACAAATTATAAAACTAATTCAGCAAAAAATCGTGGACTTATGGTTATGGAAACCGCATCATCAATTTTTTTCTTTCTTAATGATATACTATTGGTATCAAATTGTTTTTAACTTTTTAGGATTATTATATCTCTAAACAAACTTAATCAATAACTTGAATTATAATGTTAAAAATAAAAATAAAAATATAAATATAAAATAAATAATTATATCAACTAAATAAATGTTATTTTATTTAATTTATATATTGCGGGATTTCATCTTGAATTATAGATGCATCTTAAATGAAAGAATGTGGAAAATCATTTAATTTACTATGTATTGAATCTGAAATAAATAAATTCAACAAAATAAATGTTTTCTATATTATTTTACTTATGATATTTTGATTATTATATTATGCATTAGATTTATTTAATGTATAAAATTTATTAATAAAACAAAATTACAAAATATAGTTTAATTTTTTATAATAATGTATCTATATATATTGTTCTTATTTTATTTTACATTATTATTTTAAATATATAATCTGTGTGCATTGCATAAGTGTTATATTAATATATATTAATACAATATTATTGAATTGAATTTGTTATGATTCAACATATTATTTGAATGAAATAACTTTTTATTTTTTTATTTTTCCTTATATATATATATATATATATATATATATATATATATTACTTGATTTGACTATTAATTATAATTTTGTATTTGAAAGTAATTGTTAATATGGTTTATATCATTAGCAACTTATCATATAAGTGATACTATATCTATATATAAACAAATATTATATTTTTGCATAAATTACGTTGGTTATATTAAAATATTAGATCAAGTTGCAAATAATAAATTTGATATTAAAAGTAATTTTTTTAGATTATACTGATAATTACTCTCTACGCCCACAAAAACAGTCTATTTTTGTCATTTAAGGACGTCCACAAAAATTAGTCTCAATATATTTTCGAAAGTTTGCATCACATGATAGATCTGATGGATCTTTTTCTTCACTCACAATATAATTAATTATCATTATTTATACTACTTTCAAAGTGTGATCCTTTATTCATTCACAATACACTACCAATTTTACTAAAATTTATATCATCTTTTTTCTAGGAGTATTTTTTATGAACGAAGAAAATATAAAATATATACACAATTTATGCGAGTCTAAGATCACAATCACCGCGCATAGCGCGGGAGATACACTAGTAAATATAATAATCAAATAGTATCAGTTCAATTCGATTATCGGGTAACCAAATTTGAATTGATTCGATTGTAAGATTGTGAAATTGAATTAACCCAAAATTATTTAAAACTAATTTTATAATAGTGAAATTAAAATTTACTCCCTCTATCCCATTAAAAATGATAATTTATTTTATTTCACATAAAATACAGAGAATGTATAAAATGATTAAAAGTGATAGAGTCTGTACATTTTTATAGGTTCTATAGTCGCCTTAGGAATGCGAAAAAATGAGTTACAAGCCGATGGAGTTTGTGGTTGACCTTACCAATAGGCCCAGTATGATTGCAATGAATAATGTTGTCCATGACGTTGGTCGGATGAAATGGATGATTATCCTGAGTTTCAGTATTAAGTTGTTTTTTTTTCTTAATTTTTGCTATTTTAGTATGTTTACAAAAACTATTTCTTTTTTATTTTTAAATACTATCCTACAACACAATTATTTAATGTGAGACTCAAACTCCGCTCTTCCACCATATATTTTCAAACACTACCCCACAATACACCTTTAATGTGAGATTCAAACTCCACTCACAACATAATTTATTAATGTGAAATCCAAACTTCACTCCACCACCACATATTTTTAAACACTTAATGTGGGATCCAAACTCCATACACAACACACTCACTTAACATTTCTTAAAACTTGCACCAAAAAGTTGGGGAATATTGATAGTGAACGGAGGGAGTAATTAATATTCTTTTTATCCTTACAAGTTATAGCCTTCATTTGTCATCAATTCTTTTATAAATTACCAAAAAAAAAAAAAAATTAATGACCATACCATGATGAACTCAATTCCAAAATCTCAAACCATGAGCATTAATCACCTATCGTTAAACCAACATACGAACACTTTGTCTTCAATTTTTTTTTTTTTTGGATAAATTATACTACTTTCGTCCACGAAATAAGTACCTATTTGAGGGTGACACAAATTTTTAGTAATTAATTAAGCATGTGTGAGTGCAATAAGGAGCCCACTTTTATTGTGGGTAGGTTGTGTGAATTAGACTTACCAAAAAAAATGAGTATTCATTGAATGGACGACTCAAAAAGAAATATGAGTATTAATTTTGGATGGAAGGAATATAAGTAAACCAAGAAATTTTAATTACCGCTTCACGATGAACTCGAACCCAAAATCTAAAATCTTAGATATTAACTACTTACCACTAAGTCAATACAAGCACACTTTATCTTTAATTCTTGATCTTACTTTCTACAAGTGTAAGAGCTGTTAAAATGATTGGGTCGGGTCATCATGTTAAATGTATGTCCAAAAATAGACAGGGTTGCATATTTTCCATCAGATTTAATTCGGCCCAGAAGTTTAAAAATGAAAAAATTATTTTCGTGCGAGTCATATTAAAGCACAAAAAAGTAGGGATGAGCAAACCCAAACCGAACCTACGAGTTTGTTCCGAACCGGACCGACCTAATATACATGTACGGTCCGATCTGGGTCAAATTTATAGGACCGAATTTTTTTCGAGTCAGTCTGGGTCGAAATCCGGTCGATCCCGCCTAACTCGAACCGCCTCATACATTTATAAATAAATTATTTAATTTATATATTTAATATTTATAATAATACTAATAAAATTTAAAATCAAATTTCTACACTAAATATGGAAACTGAAATCATAATAAACCATATTTAATATTTCGAAAACATTGAACTGAGTCAGCCCTAACCTTAGCCGTCGCTGCCACACCACCCACTCAAACCCACCGCCCCGCCCCGTACTGGACCGGACCTTCTCCAAGCTATTACAAAGCCGATACCTGATCAAGACGATCCGATTATGACGGACTATGTTTCTAAGTCAGATTTCGAAAGTGGAGAATTCAGTTCGCCATCTGGACAAGCTCGAGTTGTGGGCAACTTACATTTTGGGCAGAGCAAAAATGGAGAATTCAGATTGCCGCCGGAGCAGGCTCAAGATGTGGTGACAGGAAACAATAACTTACGTTTGGAGTCTGGCCAAACGTAGGACAAGATAATGGATTCACCCTCAGCCGATGTGTCTGTTCAGATCAGGAGTCTTGTAGCTGCAGCTGATGGGTCTGGTGCTCATTCTAGTTCGAACAAGAGCCTTCCAGTGATTGAGACAGACATCAAAGTGAAGCAAGGGAGGAAATCTTTCATGAGAAAGACAACATGCTGCCTTTTGAAATGGTGAAACGTTGCCGACCTCCAAAAAATTACATGCCGACGGGTCAGACCTGGACCGAATCATACCCGTTGCTCGAATTCGGTCCAGCCCCGGATCGGTCCACACTCAAGATTCGATCCGGATCGGTCCAATATTTTAAAAAATTCGATCCATCAAACTCGATGGGTCGGTTCGGGTCTGACCCGTTGCTCACCCCGACAAAAAAGGGTGAAAGGGAAAAATGTATAATGATTTTTGATTACTCGAATGGGGTAAATCTTGGGGCTCAATCCATTATTTTTTTTCATCTATTTAAATTTAAGGACTATAAGTTTATAGAAATGTACTTATATGAGTTTTGGATATTGGCACACACCAAATCTTCACTTGGGCTATCTACGCGGGCCTCCGTTTAGGGCACTAATTCTAATTTTGGGCCCTTTAGCCCAATAAAAGAAACAGTTAATTTTATATGATCGTTTATTTATCTATAATTAAGATATAGAAAAATATTACATATTTCATGTGAGCACCGCTCACGTTTAGTCTTCATTAGCGTTATCTATTTTATACATTTATTTATGTTTTAATACTTCATAAATTTATTGAGATCATTAATTTATAATTTATATAAAAATTAAAGTCCGATTTGTTCTTTTTATTAATTATTTGAAGTAAAGGGAATATACGAATCGGACTTTGATTTTTATGTAACTAGCAGAGATGACGTCCATTCGCTTACAAAAATAAATTATTTTAATAAATAATTTTTTATGAGTGTAATTTTTTTTTTTGATTTCATAGTAACATTTGGAGTATATTTTTTTAACTAATTATTGGATGATTTTTTTAAATGATAATATTATAAAGCTCATCTAAACTTAATATAAAAAAATTAATTTTAATTTTTTAAGCACCACCTAATTTTGTCGTCACTATGAAAAAACATGACCAAAAATAAAAGAAGATTTATATGACATTCGTTTTTATTTTTTAAGTTTCATCTCTACACAATTAATTTTTATTTCATGGATTTTAGCAAAATTAAACTTTTAACAAAACTATTAGTGTCAATATATGAAACTAGCCTATTTCATATAGCAAAATTAAAATTTAGCCTATAGGATAAAAACATAAAATTTTAGCCATTTTTTGGGTGAAAAGACTAAAATACCCCTCCTTAAATATTTGCAATTTTTCAAAAAAAATCAACAATCTCTCTCCTCTCATTTTTTTCGTACCAGTCAACACAACTCACACCTCTGTTCCTCTCTCTCTCTCCCTCCCTCTCCGGCTCTCCTTCTCCCTCTCGCCACCCGTCCGCCGCGCCGCCACCACTCAATCTCCGGCAATCGCATCGGCAGCGGCGCACAACCACCACCACCGCGACGCACAGCGGCAGCGCCGCACAACGAACCACCGCCTATTTTTCCTCTCTTCGTGGTCCGGCGACTCCATAGCCAGGAGCCACCTGTCACGACCGGTCTTAACTAAGGATAGGTAAGCCGGGAAACCGTGACTAGGGAAGGGAAATTAGGAGAGGGGACAGAAAAGGGGTGATAAATAATAATAAAGGAATTGAACTAAGATTGAGACATCATATGAGAAAAAAAAACACACATAAATAGATAAGAGCGAGTAATCGGTCAAGAGTATCCGATTTAAGTGTTTATACAATAACTTGATTTGACAATCCAACATAATAGGATAATATGCATCATAACTGAGTGTTCGCAGCGGAAATAGAACGTGATACATGTATGAAGACATGTATCGCCAAGAGTTTATTTAGTAAATATGACAAAGCTCCGCACGACACCCCATCATCACTCATCACTGCTCAACCTGCACATTTAGAAATACATGCAGGGCTGAGTACAAAGTACTCAGTAGACATATGCCGAAAATCATATACATACATAATAAATGTAAATTGTCATGCCATTTCAATAGTATAACCAAGGGTTTTTACTTAAAAAGGCCCTAAGCATACTAAATTCATTTGTGATTCTAAAGTTCGTCTGATCAGACTAAGTTCTTTTGTAATCTATCATATCTGAATCTGTATGCCGGAGAGGTGGCCACCTCTCACGGTCACTTGACCGGCCAACCCGCTAGATGACTCACGGTCACTGGTGTACACTAGCCAAGGCAGGATAGCTATCAACTGCTCAAGACCCGAATTCGATTACATGATAACTGGCAAAGCCATATCAGATAGATATCATACTGAAATTAAAACATTTTATGGCAAGACAATACTTGAAATAACTTCAACTCAAAGATTTTGTCATGAAATAACTTGCTTGAATGTAACATTTTAAGCTCATTTGATATATACGAAAGTAATGCCTACCTGATTGCAGTGTTTTGCTACTTAAGACAATGATTCTCTTTCCTTAGCGCGATAGGTTACTCAGGCGCTTTTGTTTATTTGAACCTTTGATAACACGAAACATGTGTTCGAGTGAATAATAGAAAAGATAACAACAAATGCAGTGAATCACTATCCACTCATTTCTCTAACTACCCATATTTCCTTAAACGACTGTATCTAACTCATATACAATCGTTCTTCTTTTATCGAAATACTTCATGTACCTTTGAGGATGTAGGAAAGCCCATTTTATATTATTCCTTTATTTATCCATTATAAATAAAGAATAATTTATAAAATATTTTCCTTTTCCCCATTTAATAATGCCAATCAATATATATATATTGCTACTATTAAAAGAACTAATAAGTCATTAATAAATTCTAAATATTAATTCCTGATGAAAATTTCATTGTGAGATTTTAGGAACATTTGTAAAAATATTTTAAAATAATAAAAGGAGTTAACTATAAAAGAAATTTTCGAGAAGATCTAATAATTTTAATATTTTAACCATTTAATTAATAAATCTTTAATATTTCATTTATCAACTATTCCATCTAATATAATTTTACCAACAAGTTCTCATGAAATCTTTCTCAGAATATTTATATATCTCAATAGCTCATTTATAAACTAAAAGTGATATTTTATCAACAATAAAACTTTAAAATCCTTAATAAGAATTATTTAGAAACATTTCAATCTCAACAAAACTGTATAGATTCAACTTCAACTAATAAACTGCTTTTACTCCGAACTCGTATGGAGTCGAATTTTATATCAATAGAAACCTCTTTGAGTCTAGTTTAATTGAAAAAAAAGTATGTTGAAAAACTCCAAGTAGTTTAAGAGATATAGCGATTTTCCCATCGCCTACCAGATTCGGCAGTTTCTGCCAACTGAAAGTCCAGATTTTTGAAAAATAGCAAACGTTACCTGAATGAGCTCAAATTTTATATGTAGATAGCTAACACATATATCTTCATAGAATAAAAATTTGAGAGCTAAATATCAACATATGGTTACTGAAATAATTAACTTAATCATCTGCCTCACGACAGTTTTAGCAGATACGGGCAGTAGACTTCTCGAATTTTAAAAGGGTAGTAAACGAAGTTCAAATGATATGAAACTTTGTACGAATATTTACCACACTCCCATCTATACCCCAGAAATTTCTCATAATATAATAGAAACGGGAATGCATCGAAATAAGGGCGTCAACTTACCCTTGTCCAAGTGAGCACTAATGGAAGTTGTTCGCCGGGGTTTTTTTCTGGTCGTCGTTCCGCGATGGGGTTTAGCCGCGAAGGTCTACGACTTAGTTTTCCTCGTGCGAGATAGATCAGGCTACACAACGGTGGTTTCTCGATCCTTTTTCGTCGTAAGGATAGTGAGAAACGAAGGCCGTAAGTTGGCCGGTGGCTAAGTCGGGAATTCGACGTTGGCCTCCGAAGGATATTGTGGCCTTTGGTCGGGAAAATATAGAGAAGGTTTCGGCCTTTCGATTGTTGGGTTTGGTAGCCTAAAGATGGAGGAACGAGTACACGTTCTCGGTTCAGAGCCTAGTGGCCGGTCGACGAAGAAATGGCCCGGCGAAGGGAGCTCACTTGAGCTCTTGCAAGTAAAAAAAAAACAAATCTCAAACTCTCTCTTGCTCGCTGCACTTCTTCCTTCTGCAGAACTCTCCTCAATTTATAGAGGAGTTTCTGCAGACAACAGAATCAAAATGGTGGAAATTTTGGTACCTGGAGTTGCAACTTTTGAAGATTTGATCGTTGAAATTTACATCCTTTGACAATCGTGATCTTACCGTGAAATTTCTTTCTCGGCGTGCTGAAGCTTTTGAAAATTGTGGATATTGGCGTGATTTTCTTCTCCTACAGGAGACTTTGGGGTGTGATGGAGTTAAGATATACTACAGGAAGAAATCTGCAATCTTTACAATCTCCTTCTGCAGTAATGGTGTATTGGAGGGGAAGGTGAATAGTATAGGGAATAGTGTAGGGAATAGTGTAGAAAATAGTGTAGGAATTGATGTGTTGGATGAAAAATCGAGACATACGTGTAGTGCCGTGATCTAGTTTCTCCTAGTTCCTGTAATAATTTTCCAATTCTCGTTTAATAAATACTCGTCGTATTTATATAAATTAAATCCTCAATCTTGAGATTTAATACGTGAAAGTCGGAATTAATTCGCGACTTAATACCTTAACTCATATAATGCGAAATAATAAAATTATTATGCATATGATCTCAAGTTATAATTCTAGCAATTTGATTTAAATAACACGATTTATAAAATCGGTTATAAATCTAAATTTTCTAATAATATTGATTAAATCAATAAACTGGTAAAACAAAGTCTCAAACGTATAGTTAAACCAATAAATTTAATTATTGGTTTCATTCATGACTGAATATTAAATCGCAGCTCTGTATCTCTTATACAGACTTTTGCTGAAATAATATTATCTGAACAAAATAATCACCATAAATAATTAAAAGAATTTTATAACTAATGCACATATTTAATCTAATATGTATTTAAAAGAGCGGGGCATCACATACTACCCCCCTTAAAATAAATTTCGTCCCGAAATTTGCATACCTTCGTTAAACAACTCTGGATATTTTTCTTTCATCTTGTCTTCGAGCTCCCACGTAGCTTCTTCTTGTCCATGGTGCCTCCAAAGAACTTTCACTGAGGTGATTGATTTATTTCGGAGTTGTTGCACCTTTTTATCTAAAATCGCTTCGGGTCTTTCTTCATAGCTCAGGTCTGGATTAAGGATCATCTCATTTTGGTGTATCACGTGCTTTGGATCGAAAACGTACTTCCTAAGTTGTGATACGTGGAAAACATTATGGACATTTCCTAGACTTGGCGGTAATGCCAGCCTGTAAGCCACTGGGCCTATTCTTTCTAGGATCTCATAGGGTCCTATAAATCGGGGTCTAAGTTTCCCTTTAACTCCGAACCTAATGATCCCTTTTGATGGAGAAACTTTCAGAAAGACTTTTTCTCCATTCTCAAATTGTAAGTCAGTTCGGCGTTTATCAGCATATGACTTTTGTCTATCCTGGGCCTCCTTAATCCTCTGTCGGATTTGGCGAACGATTTCAATCATTTCACCTATTGTGTCTGGCCCTAGGATTTTTCTCTCGCTCACTTCATCCCAATAAAGTGGCGATCTACACTTTCTCCCATACAGTGCTTCGTAGGGTGCCATAGCGATAGTCGCTTGGTGACTATTATTATATGCAAACTCGATGAGTGGCAAAATGTGCTCCCAGTTTTCACCCTGGTCTAGCACTACTGTCCTCAGCATATCCTCCAATGTTTGAATTGTTCTTTCAGACTGACCATCTGTCTGTGGGTGAAAAGCTGTACTAAAATTCAATCTTGTGCCCAGTTCTTTTTGTAAACTGATCCAGAATCTGGATGTGAACTTGGAATCTCTGTCCGATGTAATTGACTTTGGCACTCCGTGCAACGCACAATTTCTCTAACATAAAGTTGAGCTAACTTGTCGGATCCATGGGTGATTGGGATTGGTATAAAGTGCGCACACTTCGTAAGTCTGTCCACAATGACCCATATAGCCGTGTTACCTCGCTTGGATCTTGGCAATCCTGTGACGAAGTCCATTGCTATATCATCCCATTTCCATTCTGGTATCTCCAAAGGTTGTAGTTCCCCGTAAGGCCTTTGGTGTAAAGCTTTCACTTGCTGGCAAGCAAGACATCGTTCAACAAACGAGGCTACATCTCGTTTCATTCCTTCCCACCAGAAATTCTCTTTTAGATCTTGATACATCTTAGTACTTCCCGGGTGGGCAGTATAAGGGGTATCATGGGCTTCGCTCAAGATTTTATTCTTAAGTTCTTCATCTTGAGGAATGCATATCCTTCCTTCAAAGAGTATGGCATTGTCTGGTGCTTCTTGGAAATCTTTGAGATCTCCTAATCTTATCTTTTCCCGTAATTTTTCCATCTTCTCATCCTTTCTTTGTGCTTCTAGCACCATTTTTCTTAAACTAGGTATTGTCTCAACAACGCCTGCTATAGTTCCAGGTGGTTTAATCACTTCTATCTTCATCTTGTCAAATTCTTTTATAAGCTCAACTTCTCTCGTGAGAAGATGTCCTAATTTTGACGAGACTTTTCGGCTTAATGCGTCGGCTACTACATTAGCCTTGCCTGGGTGGTAGTTAATACCACAGTCATAGTCCTTTACTAATTCGAGCCATCTCCTTTGTCTCATGTTTAGATCTTTTTGCTCGAAAAAGTACTTCAGACTTTTGTGATCAGTAAAAATCTCACACCTAACTCCATATAGGTGATGTCTCCAGATTTTTAATGCATGTACTACTGCAGCTAGTTCCAGATCATGAGTCGGATAATTCAACTCATGAGGTCTAAGTTGTCGTGATGCATATGCTATTACCTTGCCATCTTGCATCAACACGCAACCTAGTCCATTTTTGGACGCATCCGTGTAGATTACATATTCTTTGTCTGGTTCGGGGACTGCTAAAACCGGCGCAGTAGTTAGCATCTTCTTGAGTTTTTGGAAACTCTCCTCACACTCGTCCGTCCAAGTATACTTGATCCCCTTCTTGAGCAGTTGCGTCATTGGCCTTGCTATTTTCGAAAATCCTTCAATAAACCTTCGATAATAGCCAGCCAATCCTAAGAAACTCCTGATCTCGTTTGGATTTGTTGGCGACTTCCATTCTTGTACTGCTTCCACTTTAGCAGGATCTACCTTGATTCCTTCTGATGATACGATGTGTCCTAGAAATGTGACTTCTCTCAGCCAAAACTCGCATTTGCTGAATTTGGCGTAGAGTCGTTCATTCCTTAGCGTTTGTAGAGTGGTCCTCAAATGCTCTTTATGTTCTTCTTCATTTTTGGAGTAGATGAGGACGTCATCTATGAACACTAAGACGAACTTGTCCAAGTAGGGGTGAAAAACCCTATTCATGAGATCCATGAATACAGCTGGTGCATTTGTTAGCCCGAATGGCATAACTACGAACTCGTAGTGGCCATACCTTGTTCGAAAAGCTGTTTTGGGTATATCTTCTTGTCTGACCTTCAGTTGATGATAGCCAGATCTCAAGTCGATTTTTGAAAATACACTCGCACCCCTAAGTTGGTCAAACAAATCCTCTA